>NC_133148.1:11377681-11629253 GCF_048418815.1 Hemitrygon akajei | reverse complement strand
GCAAGCAGAGTAGACATCACCAGCTCAGTTACTCTTAAGCAGCAGGTAGGACATCACCAGCTCAGTTACATCAGGCAGCAGGTAGACATCACCAGCTCAGTTACATCAGGCAGCAGGTCAGACATCACCAGCTCAGTTACATCAAGCAGCAGGTAGACATCACCAGCCTCAGTTACATCAAGCAGCAGGTAGACATCACCAGCTCAGTTACATCAGGCAGCAGGTAGACCTCACCAGCTCAGTTACATCAGGCAGCAGGTAGACATCACCAGCTCAGTTACATCAGGCAGCAGGTAGACATCACCAGCTCAGTTACATCAGGCAGCAAGTAGACATCACCAGCTCAGTTACTTTAAGCAGCAGGTAGACATCACCAGCTCAGTTACATCAGCAGCAGGTAGACATCACCAGCTCAGTTACATCAGGCAGCAGGTAGACATCACCAGCTCAGTTACATCAGGCAGCAGGTAGACATCACCAGCTCAGTTACTTTCAGCAGCAGGTAGACATCACCAGCTCAGTTACATCAGGCAGCAGGTAGACATCACCAGCTCAGTTACATCAGCAGCAGGTAGACATCACCAGCTCAGTTACATAAGCAGCAGGTAGACATCACCAGCTCAGTTACTTAAGCAGCAGGTAGACATCACCAGCTCAGTTACATCAGGCAGCAGGTAGACATCACCAGCTCAGTTACATCAAGCAGCAGGTAGACATCACCAGCTCAGTTACATCAAGCAGCAGGTAGACATCACCAGCTCAGTTACATCAGCAGCAGGTAGACATCACCAGCTCAGTTACATCAAGCAGCAGGTAGGACATCACCAGCTCAGTTACATCAGGCAGCAGGTAGACATCACCAGCTCAGTTACATCAGGCAGCAGGTAGACCATCACCAGCTCAGTTACATCAGGCAGCAGGTAGACATCACCAGCTCAGTTACTTTAAGCAGCAGGTAGACATCACCAGCTCAGTTACATCAGGCAGCAGGTAGACATCACCAGCTCAGTTACTTCAAGCAGCAGGTAGACATCACCAGCTCAGTTACATCAAGCAGCAGGTAGACATCACCAGCTCAGTTACATCAAGCAGCAGGTAGACATCACCAGCTCAGTTACATCAGGCAGCAGGTAGACATCACCAGCTCAGTTACATCAAGCAGCAGGTAGACATCACCAGCTCAGTTACATCAGGCAGCAGGTAGACATCACCAGCTCAGTTACATCAGGCAGCAGGTAGACATCACCAGCTCAGTTACATCAGGCAGCAGGTAGACATCACCAGCTCAGTTACATCAAGCAGCAGGTAGACATCACCAGCTCCAGTTACATCTAAGCAGCAGGTAGACATCACCAGCTCAGTTACATCAGGCAGCAGTAGACATCACCAGCTCAGTTACATCAAGCAGCAGGTAGACATCACCAGCTCAGTTACATCAAGCAGCAGGTAGACATCACCAGCTCAGTTACATCAAGGCAGCAGGTAGACATCACCAGCTCAGTTACATCAAGCAGCAGGTAGACATCACCAGCTCAGTTACATCAAGCAGCAGGTAGACATCACCAGCTCAGTTACATCAAGCAGCAGGTAGACATCACCAGCCTCAGTTACATCAGGCAGCAGGTAGACATCACCAGCTCAGTTACATCAGGCAGCAGGTAGACATCACCAGCTCAGTTACATCAGGCAGCAGGTAGACATCACCAGCTCAGTTACATCAGCAGCAGGTAGACATCACCAGCTCAGTTACATCAAGCAGCAGGTAGACATCACCAGCTCAGTTACATCAAGCAGCAGGTAGACATCACCAGCTCAGTTACATCAAGCAGCAGGTAGACATCACCAGCTCAGTTACATCAAGGCAGCAGGTAGACATCACCAGCTCAGTTACATCAGGCAGCAGGTAGACATCACCAGCTCAGTTACATCAAGCAGCAGGTAGACATCACCAGCTCAGTTACATCAAGCAGCAGGTAGACATCACCAGCTCAGTTACATCAAGCAGCAGGTAGACATCACCAGCTCAGTTACATCAGGCAGCAGGTAGACATCACCAGCTCAGTTACATCAGGCAGCAGGTAGACATCACCAGCTCAGTTACATCAAGCAGCAGGTAGACATCACCAAGCTCAGTTACATCAGAGCAGCAGGTAGACATCACCAGCTCAGTTACATCAAGCAGCAGGTAGACATCACCAGCTCAGTTACATCAAGCAGCAGGTAGACATCACCAGCTCAGTTACATCAAGGCAGCAGGTAGACATCACCAGCTCAGTTACATCAAGCAGCAGGTAGACATCACCAGCTCAGTTACATCAGGCAGCAGGTAGACATCACCAGCTCAGTTACATCAAGCAGCAGGTAGACATCACCAGCTCAGTTACATCAAGCAGCAGGTAGACATCACCAGCTCAGTTACATCAAGGCAGCAGGTAGACATCACCAGCTCAGTTACATCAAGGCAGCAGGTAGACATCACCAGCTCAGTTACATCAAGCAGCAGGTAGACATCACCAGCTCAGTTACATCAAGCAGCAGGTAGACATCACCAGCTCAGTTACATTCAAGCAGCAGGTAGACATCACCAGCTCAGTTACATCAGGCAGCAAGGTAGACATCACCAGCTCAGTTACATCAAGCAGCAGGTAGACATCACCAGCTCAGTTACATCAAGCAGCAGGTAGACATCACCAGCTCAGTTACATCAGCAGCAAGTAGACATCACCAGCTCAGTTACATCAAGCAGCAAGGTAGACATCACCAGCTCAGTTACATCAAGCAGCAGGTAGACATCACCAGCTCAGTTACATCAAGCAGCAGGTAGACATCACCAGCTCAGTTACATCCAAGGCAGCAGGTAGACATCACCAGCTCAGTTACATCAGGCAGCAGGTAGACATCACCCAGCTCAGTTACATCAGGCAGCAGGTAGACATCACCAGCTCAGTTACATCAAGCAGCAGGTAGACATCACCAGCTCAGTTACATCAAGCAGCAGGTAGACATCACCAGCTCAGTTACATCAAGCAGCAGGTAGACATCACCAGCTCAGTTACATCAGGCAGCAAGTAGACATCACCAGCTCAGTTACATCAAGCAGCAGTAGACATCACCAGCTCAGTTACTTTAAGGCAGCAGGTAGACATCACCAGCTCAGTTACATCAGGCAGCAAGTAGACATCACCAGCTCAGTTACATCAGCAGCAGGTAGACATCACCAGCTCAGTTACATCAAGCAGCAGGTAGACATCACCAGCTCAGTTACATCAAGCAGCAGGTAGACATCACCAGCTCAGTTACATCAGGCAGCAAGTAGACATCACCAGCTCAGTTACATCAAGCAGCAGGTAGACATCACCAGCTCAGTTACATCAAGCAGCAGGTAGACATCACCAGCTCAGTTACATCAAGCAGCAGGTAGACATCACCAGCTCAGTTACATCAAGCAGCAGGTAGACATCACCAGCTCAGTTACATCAAGGCAGCAGGTAGACATCACCAGCTCAGTTACATCAAGCAGCAGGTAGACATCACCAGCTCAGTTACATCAAGCAGCAGGTAGACATCACCAGCTCAGTTACATCAGGCAGCAGGTAGACATCACCAGCTCAGTTACATCAAGCAGCAGGTAGACATCACCAGCTCAGTTACATCAAGCAGCAGGTAGACATCACCAGCTCAGTTACATCAGGCAGCAGGTAGACATCACCAGCTCAGTTACATCAAGCAGCAGGTAGACATCACCAGCTCAGTTACATCAGGCAGCAGGTAGACATCACCAGCTCAGTTACATCAAGCAGCAGGTAGACTATCACCAGCTCAGTTACATCAAGCAGCAGGTAGACATCACCAGCTCAGTTACATCAAGCAGCAGGTAGACATCACCAGCTCAGTTACATCAGGCAGCAGGTAGATATCACCAGCTCAGTTACATCAAGCAGCAGGTAGACATCACCAGCTCAGTTACATCAGGCAGCAGGTAGACATCACCAGCTCAGTTACATCAAGCAGCAGGTAGACATCACCAGCTCAGTTACATCAGGCAGCAGGTAGACATCACCAGCTCAGTTACATCAGGCAGCAGGTAGACATCACCAGCTCAGTTACATCAAGCAGCAGGTAGACATCACCAGCTCAGTTACATCAAGCAGCAGGTAGACATCACCAGCTCAGTTACATCAGGCAGCAGGTAGACATCACCAGCTCAGTTACATCAGGCAGCAGGTAGATATCACCAGCTCAGTTACATCAAGCAGCAGGTAGACATCACCAGCTCAGTTACATCAGGCAGCAGGTAGACATCACCAGCTCAGTTACATCAAGGCAGCAGGTAGACATCACCAGCTCAGTTACATCAGGCAGCAGGTAGACATCACCAGCTCAGTTACATCAAGCAGCAGGTAGACATCACCAGCTCAGTTACATCAAGCAGCAGGTAGACATCACCAGCTCAGTTACATCAAGCAGCAGGTAGACATCACCAGCTCAGTTACATCAGGCAGCAGGTAGACATCACCAGCTCAGTTACATCAAGCAGCAGGTAGACATCACCAGCTCAGTTACTTTAAGCAGCAGGTAGACATCACCAGCTCAGTTACATCAAGCAGCAGGTAGACATCACCAGCTCAGTTACATCAGGCAGCAGGTAGACATCACCAGCTCAGTTACATTAAGCAGCAGGTAGACATCACCAGCTCAGTTACATCAAGCAGCAGGTAGACATCACCAGCTCAGTTACATCAAGCAGCAAGTAGACATCACCAGCTCAGTTACATCAGGCAGCAGGTAGACATCACCAGCTCAGTTACATCAAGCAGCAGGTAGACATCACCAGCTCAGTTACATCAAGCAGCAAGGTAGACATCACCAGCTCAGTTACATCAAGCAGCAGGTAGACATCACCAGCTCAGTTACATCAGGCAGCAGGTAGACATCACCAGCTCAGTTACATCAAGCAGCAGGTAGACATCACCAGCTCAGTTACATCAGGCAGCAGGTAGACATCACCAGCTCAGTTACATCAAGCAGCAGGTAGACATCACCAGCTCAGTTACATCAAGCACAGGTAGACATCACCAGCTCAGTTACATCAGCAGCAGGTAGACATCACCAGCTCAGTTACATCAGGCAGCAGGTAGACATCACCAGCTCAGTTACATCAAGCAGCAGGTAGACATCACCAGCTCAGTTACATCAAGCAGCAGGTAGACATCACCAGCTCAGTTACATCAAGCAGCAGGTAGACATCACCAGCTCAGTTACATCAGCAGCAGGTAGACATCACCAGCTCAGTTACATCAAGCAGCAGGTAGACATCACCAGCTCAGTTACATCAAGCAGCAGGTAGACATCACCAGCTCAGTTACATCAAGCAGCAGGTAGACATCACCAGCTCAGTTACATCAGCAGCAGGTAGACATCACCAGCTCAGTTACATCAGCAGCAGGTAGACATCACCAGCTCAGTTACATCAAGCAGCAGGTAGACATCACCAGCTCAGTTACATCAGCAGCGGTAGACATCACCAGCTCAGTTACATCAGCAGCAGGTAGACATCACCAGCTCAGTTACATCAGGCAGCAAGGTAGACATCACCAGCTCAGTTACATCAAGCAGCAAGTAGACATCACCAGCTCAGTTACTTCAAGCAGCAGGTAGACATCACCAGCTCAGTTACATCAGGCAGCAGGTAGACATCACCAGCTCAGTTACATCAAGCAGCAGGTAGACATCACCAGCTCAGTTACATCAGGCAGCAGGTAGACATCACCAGCTCAGTTACATCAGGCAGCAAGTAGACATCACCAGCTCAGTTACATCAAGCAGCAAGGTAGACATCACCAGCTCAGTTACATTAAGCAGCAGGTAGACATCACCAGCTCAGTTACATCAGGCAGCAGGTAGACATCACCAGCTCAGTTACATCAAGCAGCAGGTAGACATCACCAGCTCAGTTACATCAGGCAGCAGGTAGACATCACCAGCTCAGTTACATCAAGGCAGCAGGTAGACATCACCAGCTCAGTTACATCAGCAGCAGGTAGACATCACCAGCTCAGTTACATCAAGCAGCAGGTAGACATCACCAGCTCAGTTACATCAAGCAGCAGGTAGACATCACCAGCTCAGTTACATCAGGCAGCAAGTAGACATCACCAGCTCAGTTACATCAAGCAGCAAGTAGACATCACCAGCTCAGTTACTTTAAGCAGCAGGTAGACATCACCAGCTCAGTTACATCAGGCAGCAAGTAGACATCACCAGCTCAGTTACATCAAGCAGCAGGTAGACATCACCAGCTCAGTTACATCAAGCAGCAGGTAGACATCACCAGCTCAGTTACATCAAGCAGCAGGTAGACATCACCAGCTCAGTTACATCAGGCAGCAAGTAGACATCACCAGCTCAGTTACATCAAGCAGCAGGTAGACATCACCAGCTCAGTTTACATCAAGCAGCAGGTAGACATCACCAGCTCAGTTTACATCAAGCAGCTGGTAGACATCACCAGCTCAGTTACATCAAGCAGCAGGTAGACATCACCAGCTCAGTTACATCAAGCAGCAGGTAGACATCACCAGCTCAGTTACATCAAGCAGCAGGTAGACATCACCAGCTCAGTTACATCAAGCAGCAGGTAGACATCACCAGCTCAGTTACATCAAGCAGCAGGTAGACATCACCAGCTCAGTTACATCAGGCAGCAGGTAGACATCACCAGCTCAGTTACATCAAGCAGCAGGTAGACATCACCAGCTCAGTTACATCAGGCAGCAGGAAGACATCACCAGCTCAGTTACATCAGCAGCAGGTAGATATCACCAGCTCAGTTACATCAAGCAGCAGGTAGACATCACCAGCTCAGTTACATCAGGCAGCAGGTAGACATCACCAGCTCAGTTACATCAGGCAGCAGGTAGATATCACCAGCTCAGTTACATCAAGCAGCAGGTAGACATCACCAGCTCAGTTACATCAGGCAGCAGGTAGACATCACCAGCTCAGTTACATCAAGCAGCAGGTAGACATCACCAGCTCAGTTACATCAGGCAGCAGGTAGACATCACCAGCTCAGTTACATCAGGCAGCAGGTAGACATCACCAGCTCAGTTACATCAAGCAGCAGGTAGACATCACCAGCTCAGTTACATCAAGCAGCAGGTAGACATCACCAGCTCAGTTACATCAGGCAGCAGGTAGACATCACCAGCTCAGTTACATCAGGCAGCAGGTAGATATCACCAGCTCAGTTACATCAAGCAGCAGGTAGACATCACCAGCTCAGTTACATCAGGCAGCAGGTAGACATCACCAGCTCAGTTACATCAAGCAGCAGGTAGACATCACCAGCTCAGTTACATCAGGCAGCAGGTAGACATCACCAGCTCAGTTACATCAAGCAGCAGGTAGACATCACCAGCTCAGTTACATCAGGCAGCAGGTAGACATCACCAGCTCAGTTACATCAAGCAGCAGGTAGACATCACCAGCTCAGTTACATCAGGCAGCAGGTAGACATCACCAGCTCAGTTACATCAGGCAGCAAGTAGACATCACCAGCTCAGTTACTTTAAGCAGCAGGTAGACATCACCAGCTCAGTTACATCAAGCAGCAGGTAGACATCACCAGCTCAGTTACATCAGGCAGCCAAGTAGACATCACCAGCTCAGTTACTTTAAGCAGCAGGTAGACATCACCAGCTCAGTTACATCAAGCAGCAGGTAGACATCACCAGCTCAGTTACATCAGGCAGCAGGTAGACATCACCAGCTCAGTTACATCAGGCAGCAAGTAGACATCACCAGCTCAGTTACTTAAGCAGCAGGTAGACATCACCAGCTCAGTTACATCAGCAGCAGGTAGACATCACCAGCTCAGTTACATCAGGCAGCAAGTAGACATCACCAGCTCAGTTACTTTAAGCAGCAGGTAGACATCACCAGCTCAGTTACTTTAAGCAGCAGGTAGACATCACCAGCTCAGTTACATCAGGCAGCAGGTAGACTCACCAGCTCAGTTACATCAGGCAGCAGGTAGACATCACCAGCTCAGTTACATCAGGCAGCAAGTAGACATCACCAGCTCAGTTACATCAGGCAGCAAGTAGACATCACCAGCTCAGTTACATCAAGCAGCAGGTAGATATCACCAGCTCAGTTACATCAAGCAGCAGGTAGACATCACCAGCTCAGTTACATCAGCAGCAAGTAGACATCACCAGCTCAGTTACATCAGGCAGCAAGTAGACATCACCAGCTCAGTTACATCAAGCAGCAGGTAGATATCACCAGCTCAGTTACATCAAGCAGCAGGTAGACATCACCAGCTCAGTTACATCAGGCAGCAAGTAGACATCACCAGCTCAGTTACATCAGGCAGCAAGTAGACATCACCAGCTCAGTTACTTTAAGCAGCAAGTAGACATCACCAGCTCAGTTTACTTTAAGCAGCAGGTAGATATCACAGCTCAGTTACATCAGGCAGCAGGTAGACATCACCAGCTCAGTTACATCAGGCAGCAAGTAGACATCACCAGCTCAGTTACATCAGGCAACAGGTAGACATCACCAGCTCAGTTACATCAGGCAGCAGGTAGACATCACCAGCTCAGTTACATCAGGCAGCAAGTAGACATCACCAGCTCAGTTACATCAAGCAGCAGGTAGACATCACCAGCTCAGTTACATCAAGCAGCAGGTAGACATCACCACCTCAGTTACATCAAGCAGCAGGTAGACATCACCAGCTCAGTTACATCAGGCAGCAGGTAGACATCACCAGCTCAGTTACATCAGGCAGCAGGTAGACATCACCAGCTCAGTTACATCAGGCAGCAAGTAGACATCACCAGCTCAGTTACATCAGGCAGCAAGTAGACATCACCAGCTCAGTTACATCAAGCAGCAGGTAGACATCACCACCTCAGTTACATCAAGCAGCAGGTAGACATCACCAGCTCAGTTACATCAGGCAGCAGGTAGACATCACCAGCTCAGTTACATCAGGCAGCAAGTAGACATCACCAGCTCAGTTACATCAGGCAGCAGGTAACATCACCAGCTCAGTTACATCAGGCAGCAGGTAGACATCACCAGCTCAGTTACTTTAAGCAGCAGGTAGATATCACCAGCTCAGTTACATCAAGCAGCAGGTAGACATCACCAGCTCAGTTACATCAGGCAGCAAGTAGACATCACCAGCTCAGTTACATCAAGCAGCAGGTAGACATCACCCAGCTCAGTTACATCAAGCAGCAGGTAGACATCACTATTATTAATAAAAACACTGGAAACGGGAACTAAGTTTCATGGTTCTTTACTGGTATAGTCTGAACTTGACACACACATAAAGATCAATACGTGTCTAATGGCGCAAGCAACGATGTGTTACTACAACATAAAGTAGTTCCATATTATAATGTAGGCTATAAGGTACACTCCTCCCCTTTTATTTTTATTGTGTATCAACTTTTTTTTTACTGGGGCACTATGCTAAGCAAATATGTTTACCCTTAACATACAAACACCTACCATTTGTTTACAATTATAACGAAGTAACTTAATAATATCAAATTATAACAAGCCTTTTCTTTTTTTATTGCTTTTGGTCTAAGACCCATTTAGAACTCAAGTCACTGGGGAGGTCTTCTCTGCCTCCGGGTAATGTCTGTCCTGAAACGTTTGCTTTGGGGAATCAGTCTCCACAGGTACATCAGGTGGGTCATCAGCACTGATGACAGGCTTATCTGTAGATGAGGCTGATGCTGTCACCTCAGGAGTGTTTGCTTCTATGTTGGGGAGCTCCGGGCAACGTGTTGTTGTGTTTTTCACCTGAGCATCCAGGATTTAGTCCACATGACGTCTCCATACGTTCTCTCCCACCTCCACTGAATACATCAGGGGCCCGTCTATGGCAGAAATTGTACCCGGCTGCCACTTTTCAGTCCGGTAATCACGTTCAAGAACTGATTGTCCCACACCGAAGCTCCGTGTTGACTTAGGACTCAAGTGTTTGAACTGTTCTGCACATCCCGCCGTACATCTGGTTTGAGAAGATCCATGCGGGACTCAGGTCCCTGTTCAGAAACATCATCACTGGAGTCTGATTAGTGGTTACATGTACTGCATTACGATAGGCAAGGAGGAAGTTGTCTATCTTGTGTTGCAGTGGTCGATTTTCGCTGTCCATTGCCTTGATGGCTTTCTTGAACATCTGCACAAATCTTTCTGCCAAGCCACTTGAAGATGGATGGTAAGGGGCAGATGCAAAGTACTTGATTCCATTGTTCTTCACAAAACTTTGGAATTCTTCAGAGATAAATTGTCGTCCATTGTCTGTGCAGATTCGCTGTGGTATGCCATTCCTGGCGAACACGGCCCTCAGAACTGTAATGGTCTTTTCCGATGTGATTGTCTTCATTTTGATGACCTCTGGCCATTTAGAATGTGCATCAACGGTGATTAAAAAGAATAAACCCATGAATGGTCCAGTAAAGTCGATGTGCACTCATTGCCATGGTGATGAGAGCCACTCCCATGGATGGAGAGGGGCTTGTGGTGGTGTGTTCTGGATCTTTTGACATCCAGAGCAGTTCTTGGTCAAGTCATCAATCTGTTTATCGATTCCTGGTTACTACACCTAGACACGGGCAAGACTTTTCATCATCACGGTACCCAGGTGCCACTCATGCAGTTCCTCCAGCATTCTGGTGCATAGCTTGGGAGGAATCACAACTCGTGAACCACACATTAGTGTTCCCCGACACACTGACAGCTGCTCCTTCCTCGCTGAGAAGACTGGAAACAGTGTATTAACATGTGCTGGCCATCCCTTTATTGTGATAACATAGGGTCATTGTGTGTTTCTCTTTCAATGAGGCTGTTCGTCACTGGTAATTGTTCAACTATTGTGTGAAAGACCTCTGCTGAATCTATTTGTGTAGTTACCTCTGAAGTCGGAGGTGGTAAACGTGACAAACCATCTGTGTTGCCGTGTTGCTTGGTCCCCTTGTGTTCAATGTCATACCTGTGACCATCGCTGCAGCCTTTGTGCTGTCATCACTGGAACGCCTTTCCTTGGGTTGAAGATTGACACGAGAGGCTGATGGTCAGTCAACAGGGTAAACTTTTGACCACACAGATAGTGACTGAATTTCTTGACTCCCCACATGAGGCTTAGTGGCAATCTGTGCGTAGTTGTGTTCAGCTGAAGTTAGAGTTCTTGAGGCAAAGGCTGTTGGTCTTTCTGAGTCATCTTGTGTGATAACACAGCTCCTATCCTTTGGGGTGAGGCATTACAAGCCAGTCGGATTGGTAAGGGGGGGGGGGGGTCAAAATGCGCGAGCGCCCCTTCTGAAGTTATGAGTCTCTTAGTTTCTTGAAACGCTTTCTGACTACTCAGTCCACTTCCATTGTGTCCTTGTCTGTAATAATGCATTTAGTGGATGTAGGACTGTGGATAAGTTAGGCAAGAACTTGTGGTAATAGATCAGTAGTCCAAGATATGCTCTCAGCTGAGACACATTTTCAGGTGGTGATGCCTTAAGCACCGCCTCTATCTTGTCTTGAGACATGTGTAAACCATGCTTGTTGATCACATGCCCACAGTATGAGATTTCCTTTTAGAAAAACTCACAGTTCTGTCGATTAGCTGTGAGCCTATATTCTCGTAACTCAGTGAGCACTTGTTCATGGTTAGAAAGATGTTCGTCGTCAACTTTGCTGGTGACAATGATGTCATTCAGGTAACACTGAGTCCCTGGAATCCCCTGCAGGACCTGGTCCATTGCCCTTTTCCAGATTGCAGGAGCTGATGCTATCCCAAACACCAACCTGGTGAAGTCCTTTGTGTGTATTTATTGTCAGTTATTTCTTGGCTGCATCATCGATTTCCATTTGGAGATAAGCCTGGGCCAAATTGATTTTTGTGAAATGTTCCCCTCCTGACAGAGAAGCAAAGATGTCCTCAATATGAGCTAGAGGATACTGTACTTTGCGGAGAACTGGGTTAACAATCACTTTAAAGTCTCCACATATGTGCACCTTGCTTGGTTTTCCTGTTTGTGCTGGAGGTTTTCTTCATCACTGGAATAGGTGTGGTCCATTCACTCCAATCCACCTTTGACAGGACCCCAGTCTGCTCCAGAATTTTCAGCTCAGCCTCTACCGTAGGACGCATTGCGTATGGCACTGGTCTGGCTTTGTGAAATTTTGGACATGCATTTTTCTGCATTCTTTGTCTTTAAACCAACAGTCCTCAGGGTCATGCAACATGTTCCCACAACGGTAACATTTCTTTCCTTCATTTCTGTTCAGTGACATTTTATTTGTAGCATATTCCAAAGATTTTTATTGTATATCTGAAGCACCCCGTGCTGCTATTTCCAATGATATTGCAATGTTCCAGGCTTTCTCTAAGTTAAGGTCTTTTTCACACAGGAGCTTCTTCTGTGTGGTTTCACAGTGCAAGCCAGACACTAACCTGTCCCTCAATGCATCAGATTGACCTGCTCCAAATTGACAGTGTTCTGATAATTTGCACAATTCAACACAATACAGTCAGCCTTCCTTATCCGTGGGGGATTGGTTCCGGGATCCCCCATGGATACCAAAAAACGCGGATGCTCAAGTCCCTTATTTAACCTGTCCCAGGCTGTGGTCTTTAGGACCCAGCAGAACCCCGGACTTTATTTAACCTGTATCAGTACGGTGGACCTTAGGACCTGGCGCAGCTCTAAATCCTCAGTGTTACTGTTCACGAAAATAATCACAATCACGATTGAAAATAAGGTGGAAGTAATAAAGCGATCAGAAAGAGGTGAAACGCCATCGGTCATTGGAAATGCATACGCTAGTCGGTTAACGATTGGAACAATTTGAATGGATCATGTGAAAGGCTCTGCCCTGATGAAAGTTACAATTATTACTAAGCAATGCAGTGATTTACTTATTGAAATACATATGTTTCTTAAGTGTTTTATATGCATAGAAAGGTAAAATATATACTATATACTAAGAAAAACATTTGACTAACTGACGCTAAATAATACCGGATGTACCTGTTCCGACTTCAAATCCGACTTAAAGATGGACTCAGGAACGGTACTTGTTCATAACCCGTGGACTGCCTGTACTTTTAAATCATCTCTAGATTACTTATAATACCAAATACAATGTAAATACTATGTAAGTAGTTGCTATACTATGTTGTTTAGGGAATAATGACAAGATAAAATAGTCTGTACATGCTCAAACAATTGAGTGCTGGAGAGAGAACTTCCGGGTTTTCCTGATCTACGGTTGGTTGAATCCGCGCATGCGGAACCCACAGATAAGGAGGGCCAACTGTATTCAGAAATGCTTTTATTTTTGCTCTGATTCCGTTTGTGAAATTTAAATTGTTCAGCAATGACCAGTGGTTTGGGGTTTAAATGCTGTTGGGAGAGTGCCTACTATTTGCTTGAATGTTTTGTCAGCTGGGGTTTCAGGGGTTAACAAGCTCCATAGCAGCCAGTATGTTTTTGCTCCCATAACATACAGTAAGATGCTGGATTTCTTTTCATCAGTAATACCGTTAACGTCACAATATAACTCCACTCTTTCAATGTAAGTTACCCATTTTTCAATGCTACTATCAAATGCTGTAATGGTTCCAATCATTGCCATCTTTGTTATGTTAATTTAGTCCTTTGCTTCTTGCAGGGAACTGTACATTTTATTCTGATCTTTGTTTCTTCCTTCTCTAGGTTCAGGAGCTGATTGTCAATAAGGATCCCACACTCCTTGACAACTTCTTAGACGTGAGTATTTTCGTTCTTCCCAGAAATCAGAGAATTTTCCAGTGGTATTGGTTGAACATCAGTGCTCTCTCATGACTGGAGAGAAATGGGAATGGGGTTTGCAATTCCGTTATGAATACTTAGGCCAGGTGTTGGTGTTGAAGGGTGGCGGGCTGGAGATGTGTCTCTACCTGCAGGTCTCCCTTGGGCAAGGTGTAGCACTGCTTAGCTCCCCCGGGATCAGGGTCATGTGAAGCCATGGGAGCAGGTGGTGGACGGTTGTATGAGCGAAGTCACAAGTCCTGGTTGTGTGACCACTGATGCCAGGCAGACAATCTCTGAAGAGTTTGATAATGGTTAGGGTCATGTGTCTTTTAAAGACACTGGAAGAAAGCAATGGTTTTGAGCTAGTGTTTAGAAATGTCAATGGAGTCTGCATCCCTTATAGTTTTAGGTATTGAGTTCCACAGTTCCAGGAGTGTAGTTCAAAAAAGCTGACCTGCCAATTATCTTTTGAGGGCGATTGTTTAAATTTAAGAAGGCCCAAGAGCTCAAGCAGAATTATAAAACAGAAAGATTCTGTGATGTATTCCAGTCCCAGACCATTGAGAGCTTTGAGAACTTTAAAATTAATTCTAAAAGATACAGGAAGCCAATACAGCATAGCTAGGATGGGAGTGATGAGCTCCCTCATTGTGGTTTTAGTTATAAGTCTAGCAGTGGTGTTTTGAATGAGTTGAATCTTGTTAATGGATTACTTTGGGAGGCCAATAAAAAGTACATTTCAGTAATCTAGTCTATTCGATATAAAGGTATGAATTAGTTTTTCAGCAACATTGTGTGATAGAAACACGAGTACCTTTTCAATATTAAATGTAAAAATGCTGCTCTGGTCACTTTCTTTATGTGGGATTTTAAAATTCAGATTTGAATCAAGGATAAGACCCAATATTTCTGTCGCCCAGGACAACTTTCAAACTCTCTCCCTCTCCAAAGAGTCTTGGTGAGTTGCTGTAATGTATATCCACAGCATAAGATTCAAAAAGGCAGCTCACTGCCACCTTCTCAAGCAACTAGGGATGAACATTTAAATGCTAATAGCCTGCGTAGCCCACATCTTTTCACTTATTACAAAATAAGTGACCACTCAGCTCAGTCAGAGTCCATTAGTATCTAATGTTAGGTGGAATCACATTTTGTATCCACAACTAAGTTGCTCTTGTTTCAAAAGTGCTATAAAATTGGTTTAACTTCTCATTTGGAAGACGACAGTACTAGTGCAGTGAAGTGTCAGCCTAGGCTTAATGTTCCAGTCTCTGAAGTAGGAGTTGAACCCTGAACCTGAGTGCAAAACCACACCTTGTGAATATTTCACAATCCACTCAGTGCCCACTAATCAAGGTTTTCAAGGTAATCAAGTTAATTGGGACGTGTCAGGACCAGTACATTTTGGCCCAGTTAAGCGGCTGCTCCGATTAGCCCCAGTTTCATGGAAATTAAAGACAAACTATTGTTTATCTGAGTAGCATTTTACATATTTAACCAAAATATTTAAACATATTTTACATTTATACAAAATACACAACAAATTAGAACACTGCCAATAGTAATACAGTACTATAAAACTGTATTAGTACCTAATAGTTATTGACAGATGAATTAATCTGCTGTGTTCTTTTGAATGACTAAATAAACAAAATCAGCACACATACTTAGTGCAGATAATCAGCTACCTTCATACAATGCTATCAACAATTGCGTCCTCCAAATCTTCATTTTCCTTGTAACATTCAAGATTATTGTCGATACTTTCATTAATTCCTAACTTGTTGAACTAGTGTAATTGTTCCATTTTCACTTTTGGCTGACTCTGCCATTTCTATGCCTGAATACTTGAAAGTGTAATGAATTAACCAGTTTTGAATTACCGTACTTTACTGCTCATTTCTCGTCCAATGTCAGTGACAAAAATTGATGCCTTTTGAACACAAACTCATGCAACTGACACTATTTAAAGCTCATTGCTCTAAGTATGGTGTAGTGTCTAATGGCCGTGCAAGTGCACGTGACTGGCACTAGTCAGAAACTGTTCGGCACGGTGTTCTGCCTCAATTCATTGGCATAGCAGGGAATCCCGGCTATTTCCTTGATTTAGTTTTAGTGTCATTTGGCCTGGTACATGTTGAATGACATTTAAACTGAACTTGAATTTGAGAACACTTGACAATGAATCTAGTACATTGGTGGTGTGATTGCTTATTGCTGTAATGCTAGTAATTAACAAATCAATTTCATTGTTTTTAGGAAATGATTGCATTTCAGTCAGATAAGTGGATTGATGTTCGTAAATTTGTGATTGGATTCATGGAAGAGGCATGGTTAGTACATCTTCTGGTATTTTAAAACTCTTCTTTCTACTTTTAAAGCTCACTTCATTCCTGACTCTGTCTCCACCTTTTCATCACCCCCCCCCCACTCCAGTAAGCGTGACAATGAGCTGCTGCCAAAACTAATTGCCAATCTCAACATGCTGCTAAAGGATGAGAACGTCAATGTGGTGAAGAAGGTCATTTTGACCATGACACAGCTGTACAAGGTGGCACTGCAGGTAAGAAATACATGCGTCATCGTTTTTCAATCTTTGTGTGTCAGCCACAGAAAGCTTCAGTATTGAGACCTGCTCTTCTGTTAAATCAGTAGCAGGAATGTGACTGACTAAAACTGAAACACATGGAAGCTGCAATTAGGAAATATAAAAGTCTTTTATTCATACAGCAGAAAAATGAGGGGTTGAGGCGGGCGGGGGAAGAGAGAAAGAGAGAGAGAGAAAAATAGTATGAGAATGAATCCTACTCACCCAACTTATATTTTAGACCATAAGACATAGCAGCAAAATTAGGCCATTTGGCCCATCATGTCGGCTCTGCCATTCAATCATGGCTGATCCTTTTTTCCCCTCCTCAACCCCATTCCCCGGCCTTCTCCCTGTAACCTTCGATGCTATGTCCAATCAAGAACATCAGTCTCTGCCTTAAGTACACCCAACAACCTGGCCTCTGCAGCTGCTTGTGGTAACAAATTCCACAAATTCACCACCCTCTGGCTAAAGAAATTTCTTTGCGTCCATTTCTGTTTTAAATGAATGCCCCTCGATCCTGAGGCTCCCCCATCGTGGGAAACCAGAGCCGTCAAATGTTCCTCCTTTCATTCCCACAATCATCCTTGTGAACTGCTTGTGGACCCTCTTCTTAGATGAGGAGCCCAAAACTTCCACAGTACTCATGGTGAGTCTTCAACAGTGCCTTATAAAACCTCAGCGGCACATCCCTGCTCTTGTATTCTAGACCTCTTGAAATGGAAATGAATGCTAACATTGCATTTGCCTTCCTCACCACCGACTCAACTTGCAAGTTAACCTTCAGGGTGATCTGCACAAGGACTTTCAAGTCCTTTTTCATCTCAGATTTTTGGATATTCTCCCCGTTTAGAAAATAGTCTGCACATTTATTTCTACTACGGAAGTGCATGACCATGTATTTTCTAACATTGTATTTCATTTGCCACTTTCTTATCCATTCTCCTCTAAGTCTTTCTGCAGCCTACCTATTTCCTCAACACTACCTGCCCCTCTACCAATCTTCATATCATCTGCAAACTTGGCAACAAAGCCACGTACTCCAGCATCTAAATAATTGATACACCGCATAAGATGAAGCTGTTCCAACACCGACCCCTGTGGAACACCACTAGTCACTGGCAGCCAACCAGAAAAGGATCATTTTATTTCCACTCGCTGCCTACTACTAATCAGCCAATACTCTAACCATGCTAGTAACTTTCCTGTGAAACCATGAGTTTGAACTTGGTAAGCAGCCTCACATTGGGCACTGTGTCAAAGGTCTTCTGTAATCTCCTCAAAGAATTCCAACAGTTTCATCAAGCAAGATTTTCCCTAAAGGAAGCTATGCTGACTTAGTTCTATCTTGTCCTGTGTCACCAAGTATTCCATAACCTCATCCTTAACAATTGACTCTAGCTTGCTTCATATTTCACCTTTTCCCTTCTAATGATTCTTTTAGTTTCTCTCTGCAGGTTTTCAAAAGCTTCACAATCTTCTATCTTCCCACTAATTTTTGCTTTGTTGTATGCTCTCTCTTTTTATTTTACATTAGCTTTGACTTCCCTTGTCAGCCATGGTTGTTCTGTTTTTCCATTTGAGTATTTCTTCTTTTCTGTAATACATCTGTCCTGCACCATCCTCATTTTTCCTAGAAACTCATGCCATTACTGCTCTGCTGATATCCCTGCCAGCAGCTCCTTCCAATTTACTTTGGCCAATTCCTCTCTCATACCACTGTAATTTCCTTTATTACACTGAAATACTGCTATGTCATACTTTACTTTCTGCTTATTAAAGTTTGAATACTGCATGGAGGTCAGTGACCAGTGGTGTGCCTCAGGGATCTATTCTGGGACCCCTACTTTTCGTGATTTTTACAGTGGGATATTGATAGGATGTAAGACTGGGCTTAGAAGTGGCAGATGGAGTTCAAACCAGGTAAGTGTGAGGTGGTTCATTTTGGTAGGTCAAATATGATGGCAGAATATAGCATTATTGGTAAGACTCTCGGCAGTGTGGAGGATCAGAGGGATCTTGGGGTCACAGTCCATAGGACACTCAGAACTGCTGCACAGGTTGACTCTGTGGTTAAGAAGGCACACGGTGTATTGGCCTTTATCAATCATGGAATTGAATTTAGGAGCCGAGAGGTAATGTTGCAGCTATATAGGACCCTGCTCAGACTCCACTTGGAGTACTGTGCTCAATTCTGGTTGCCTCACTACAGGAAGGATGTGGAAATCATAGAAAGGGTGCAGAGGAGATTTACATGGATGTTGCCTGGATTGGGGAGCATGCCTTATGAGAATAAGTTGAGTGAATTTGACGTTTTCTCCTTGGAGCGACGGAGGATGAGAGGTGACCTGATAGAGGTGTACAAGATGATGAGAGGCATTGATCATGTGGATAGTCAGAGGCTTTTTCCCAGGGCTGAAATGGCTAGCACGAGAGGGCACAGTTTTAAGGTGCTTGGAAGCAGGTACAGAGGAGATGTCGGGTAAGTTTTTTATGCAGAGAGTGGTGAGTGCGTGGAATGGGCTGCTGGTGGTGGAGGCGGAAACGATAGGGTCTTTTAAGAGACTCCTGGATAGGTACACGGAGCTTAGAAAAATAGAGGGCTATGGGTAATCCTAGGTAATTTATAAGGTAAGGACATGTTTGGCACAGCTTTGTGGGCTGAAGGGCCTGTATTGTGCTGTACGTTTTCTATGTTTCAAGTTGAACTCAATCATATTGTGATCACTTGCTCCTAGGGGCTCTTTTACCTTCAGCTCCCTAATTCATTACATAATGCCCTATCCAGTACAGTTGATCTCCTAATAGGCTCAATGACAAACTGCTTTAAAAAGCCAGCTTGTAGGCATTCAAGTAACTCACTCTCTTGAGATCCATTACCAACCTGATTTTCCCAATCGATCTGCATGTTCAAATCTCCCATGACTATCGTAACATTGCCCTTTTGATGAGCCTTTTCTATTTCCTGTTGTAATCTGTGGTCCATGCTGCAGTTACTGTTGGAGGCCATCAGCATCCTCTTACCCTCGCAGTTTCTTAACTCAACCCACAAGGATTCAACTTCTTCTGATGCTATGTCACATCTTTCCACTGATTTGATTCCATTCTTTACCAACAGAGCCATGCTACCCCCCTGCCGATCTTTCTGTCCTTCCTATGCAACGTGTAACCTTGGACGTAGTAATTATGCTACTTCTGTACAAAGATAACAATAAACTATTAACTACAGTGTCTGAGGAGACTGAAGAAAGCCTGGATTTTGCACATCTGTACTTAAGTAATTGTACAGATCCGCAGTAGACAGCAACTTAACAAGCTACATCTCTGCTTGGTACAGAAACTACACTGCAGAAAGACTCTACAACTTGTAGTCAAATCTGCCCAATACATCACTGGCACCAGCCTCCCCGCCATCAAAGACAAAAAGAGAAAGGTGCCAGAAAAGGGCCAGTAAGTTTCCCACCCACCCAGCTCGTCGACTGTTTGTCCAACGGAGAGGAGGCTAGGATTAACAGACTCAAAACCAGTTACTTTCCCCAAGTAGAAAGGCTGAGCAACACCTTCACTCACTACTTCACCACGACTTTATTATTTCCCATTAGTCACCTTATGTATAGCCTAGTGTCACTTTATGGGCATACAGGTAATCTATCTTATGTAATTGTATTTACTGTGTTTATTAATTATTATTATTGTGTTCTGTATCTTTGTGCATTGGATCCAGAGTAACAATAACAATTAATTTGTTCTTGTTACACTTGTGTACAGGAAATGACATTAAACAATCTTGAATCTTGAATTGCTATAGTCACCTACATTAATATTTTGATTATAGTCAGGTAAGTTTACAGAATGACATGTTTACAATGGTAGCACATCTTGATTTGCAGAAGTCCTTTGTTGCAAAAGCGCCCAAAATATACCCCTTTTGTTACAGCGTCGAGGGATGGCTCCATGAATATACAACTAACAACAAGGTTAAGTGACAAAACAAATCTGTTCTGGACTGTGCATTAAGTGGCAGGATACACCTTTAACAATGCGATAACAACAGGAAAAATTCATCTGGGACGCCTTTACTGTGTGCATTTTCTCTGGGTGCTCAGGTTTCCTCCCACATTCCAAAGATGTATGGATGTATGGGCTAACAGGTTAATTGGTCAATTAGGCATAGTTGTGCAGCTCCAGCTCGTTAAGCTGGAAGAACCTGTACCTGTGCTGTGTCTTTAAATAAATAAAAGTGTCTTCCCCTAGGTAATTTCAATGAGACAGAATCAGAACGTCCCATACCAAATGATTGCTTTCAGTAGCTACAAGGTATCATTTGGAAGTTGAACTGCGTCAGGTATTATTTCCTGAAGACAGTTACTCATTTTAATTAATCCATAAATTCACAACATGGATTAATCCACAAGTTCCATAACCTACAGGTTTGTGAGTACCATGGTAGTATAGCGATTAGTGCAGTGTTTTTACAGTTTGTACATGGAGTGTGTGGATTTCGTCCAGGTACTTTAGTTTCCTTTCACAGTCCAAAGATGTACAAGTTAGTAGGTTAATTAATCATTGTAAATGATTGCATGATTAGGCGAAGGTTAATTCAGATGGCACAGATGGAAAGGCTGGAAAAGCTATTATCCCTAAATAAAATAAAACTAAATAATAATTATGCTATCCATAAATGCATTAACTCCAGAATGATTCCTAGTAGTGTTCTTTTGCATAGCAAAAAAAGTCTGTCTGAGAGTGTAAATAATTAGTTAATGTTGTTGAAGGGAGGATATCAGCTAGCAGGTGCAAATGTATGTAATATTCGATGTAGAGGTCTGAAAAATTTATTAACAAATTCAATAATAACTTTCAAAGTTGTATAAGAACTTAAATGAGTGAAACTTTGTGGAGTTCAGGGGAAGGAAAAGAAGTGCAGGCTACTTGGATATCATCCAAGTGCCAGCAAAGACAAAATGCATTGAAGAGCCTGCTCCTACACTGGAAAATCTTGGCTCAGGCACATATCAGGGTATTTACTTTTTCTTCAGGTTACTTTGAATTCCGTCCAGCATGTTTTATTTTCTAATTCTTTCGGCTTTACTTGTTCTTTCTTCCCTTTCATTTTGTGCTTTTGTCATTCTCTGAATTTGCTAAATTAGAAAATGTGACATTTGCAGATGTGGGAGCAAGGGAGTGTCACAGAGCAAAGAGCTAGCACAGGTGTGATGGACAATGGTTATCCTTATTTATTTTGTGGAGCATCATTGAGAGTCGGCACCAAAATTCAAGTTTATTTGTCACGTGTACATCGAAATATACAGTGAAATGTGTCTTTTGCGTTGACAGCCAACACACACAAGGATGTGCTGGGGGCACCCTACAAGTATTGCCACACATTCCTGTGCCAACAGAGCATGCTCACAATGTTTGGAAGAACACAACAAGCAATAGCAAAACTAACCCCATTCCTCCCTCCCACTTACACAGTCCTTTAACCCCCCTGGAACAGCCTCTAGTCTCTAACAGACTTGGACTTGGGCCTACAGAAACTGGGCTTTGACCTAAACCAAAGGGAAAGAATTCCTAAGAGGCTGAAAGTATAGAAGTGGGGTTCAAATCTAGAGTCGTCTTCTTCGGCTGTCCATCGATTTTCGATGATGACTGAGGTCTGGGCAAGGTTGTATGGAAGACCAGCATTTGCCCATGCTGCAAGTCTCCCCTCTCCATGCCACCAATGTTGTCCAAGGGAAGGGCATTAGGGCCTATACAGCTTGTCGTTGCAGAGCAATGTGTGGTTAAGTGCCTTGCTAAAGGACACAACATGCTGCCTCAGCTGAGGCTCGAACTAGCAACCTTCAGATCACTAGACCGATGCCGTAACCGCTTGGCCACACGCCACAAAATCTAGAGTAGTAAAAATGCCAAGTGCTTTTGAGTGGTGTGGAGGAGGGTAGCAAAGGAAGTGGTGAGCCTGAGATGAATTTGAACTGGAGTTTAATAATATAAATGGGATGGCTGCCTTGGTTCATTCTGGAATTGTGTCTAGACATTTTGTCCTCTAGATTGGAAGGAAAAAGGTCAAGAGAGAACATGTGGCAAAAAGTAGCGCAGTTGGCTTGAGATTGACGTGGTTCATTGCTCTTTCCCCTTATTTCTTAATCACAAAAAGTTGCAAAGCTTGCAGGAAATCATCTAGCATCTATGTTCGACAGCAAGATCATGCATTTTGCTTTCCACCAGTGTGCCTGCTGCTTTAGTTATACTGATAGAGCGATTATTGCTTGAAACCACTTCAGTGTTCCTGTGGCAATTTTTGCGATGCTGGCCTCTTGTGCTTCTCTGATTCTTCAAACTATGTACCATTGGTGGTCACTTGCACTCTCAGGTGCTAAGCTTTTCAATTCTTCTGCTAAAATTTTTCTGTCCCTCTGTCCCACTCCTTCTCAGCACTTTTTGCCCAATGTTTTGGTCACCTGCTCTTTTCTTTCTGGCAGACTTCATTCCCTTTATTAGCATGTTAATCCCTAGAGTGTAGAAGAATGAGAGAAGATTTGATGGAGGTATACCAAATATTGAGGGGCATAGAAAGGGTAAATACAAGCAGGCTTTTTCCACTGAGTTTGAGTGAGACAAGAGCTAGAGATCATGGGTGAAGGGTGAAAGCTGAAATGCTTAAGGAGAACATGAGGGAGAACTTTATTCGGAGGGTGGTGTGTGTGTGGAATGAGTTGCCAGCGGAAGTGGTTTGATTTCAACATTTAGTAGAAATTTGGATAGCTACGTGGATAGGAGGGGAATGGATGCTATGGTCCAGGTGCAGATTGATCGGGCTAGGCAGATTGATAGTTTGCCATGCCTAGATGGGCTGAAGGTCCTGTTTTGATGCTGTGGATTTGTATGACTGGCTCTGACTGTTGAATTCCAAATGCCTTTGTATCTGTGCTCCCTTATCATGTTAACAGTGTTATGTTCAGAGCATTGACTACATATTGTAAGTGCCTTGTGTTTTATTTGCCAAGAATATTTTAACACCTTCTTTGTTTTAATCAGTGGATAGTAAAGTCAAAAATCATCAGTGAAATGGAGGAGGCATGCTGGGATATGGTTAGCGCCATGAAAGATGACATCGTCATGATGCTGGATTCTGATAATGATGGAATCCGGACTCACGCCATCAAGTTCATTGAGAGTTTGATCATCACCCTGTCACCTCGCACACCTGATTCTGATGTTCCCCGACGGCAGGAGAATGACATTAGTCTGGATCGCATTGTGAAAGACCACCCTTTCATTAAAGCATGTGGGTATCTGAAGAGCAATTTGCTCCCTGTTGTCGAGTGGTAAGGATAAAACTGGATTATGACTTTTCTGCAGCTCTGAACTGTTCCCTCATCAAACCTCTGTGCTTTGTGTCAATTTGTTAGCTTGACAGAATCTGAATCTCACTGGCATATGTCATGAAATTTGTTGTTTTGCAGCAGCTGTTCATTGCAATATATAATAAAAATTCCAAATTATAGCAAGTAGTATACATATTAGGTAAGTGTGTGTGTGTGTGTGTATATATAAAATTGGAGATTCTACATTAGTCCTGTGCTAAAATTTTTGACCTGCTCCCCAGAGTTGTCTCACATTGACTCTCATTCTCACCCTGACTTTCTTCTGTATTCCTGCTCTCTAAAGGCGAGGGAGATGGTGGAGCGCTGGTAGCAGCACATGGAGAGAGTTACAAATTTAATTGTAACAGAGCCATCCAACTGAACTCCACTTCAGTTTTTCTGCATCTTTACAGTCTTTATTATTTAGAGGTACAACATGCATTAGGGCATTCCAGCCCTTCAAGTTGTGCCACCCAGCAACCCTTGACAACCCCAATTTAACTCTAACCTAATCACGGGACGTTTTATAATGATTATTTAACCTACCTGGTAAGCCCTTGGATTGTGTGAAGAAACAACAGCACCCGGAGAAAAGCTATGCATTCTAAGGGGAAAGCGTGCAAAAACTAGAGGACAGTGGGACTGAAGTCCAAACTCTGACATCCCGAACTGTAATAGCATCCCACTCACTGCTCTGCTGCCATGTTGCCCTTTATAAAGCCATCTCTTTATAAAGTTGCTTGTAAATCTTCTTCCACCTTCTTCCAAGGGTATAGCTTCATGGTATTATGTTCAGAAGCAACGTGGACTGAAGCTATTTAGCTCATTGAGTTTGTTCTGGTTTTCAGAACAAGCTTGTATGAAACAATTTTCAGCTTTTCCCCCTTTTATCAATTACCTTAAATCTGTGCCCATCTGCAGGATTACCCTGATACTGGTGTTTGTGTCCAAGGAGGCACATGGACTGTGGCAAATTATTTCCCTGGCGGGCAGAGAAGGAAGTCTGGGGGGAAAAAACAAAAGCATTGAAGCATTTAGTTGAAATCTTAATA
This sequence comes from Hemitrygon akajei, assembly GCF_048418815.1. Taxonomy (NCBI): domain Eukaryota; kingdom Metazoa; phylum Chordata; class Chondrichthyes; order Myliobatiformes; family Dasyatidae; genus Hemitrygon; species Hemitrygon akajei. The sequence continues at coordinate 11,604,418 of NC_133148.1, read as the reverse complement.
TTAATTGTACTGGTGCTTTTACCATTGGACTTGAGCCTTGCAAATTCATATTTTTCACTTGCATGTTTGTAATACAAGAAGCATTTATTGACATTATTCCCTGATCCTGATCAATCTACTAAAGTTCAAAGTAAATTCATTGTCAATGTTCTTGTATATATTAAATACAGTGTCTATAAAAAGTATTCACCCCCCCAAAGTTTTCATTTTTATTGTTTTGCAGCATTGAATCACAGTGGATTTAATTTGGCTTTTTTGACACTGATCAACAGAAAAAGACTCTTTCATGTTAAAGTGAAAACAGATCTCTATAAAGTGATCTAAATTAATTACAAATGAATTTGGCTCCTCTGGTTCAGGAGCCTGATGGTTGAGGGGTAATAAGTGCTCTTGAACCTGATGGTGTAGGCCTGAGCCTCCTGTACCACCTCCCTGATGACAGCAATGAGAAGAGAGCACGGCCTGGATGGTGGGGGTCCTTGACGATGGATGATTCCTTCCTGTGATAGTGCTCTGTGTTAATGTGCTCAGTGGTGGGGGAGGGCTTTACTAGGAATGTGGTCACATGGATTGCTTATTATCTTCTTTTTCCAGGTGCACTTCAGGAAGAGGGGAAAATGGCACTGGATCACCTCCTGAAATTTATGGTTCACCCTGCCATCTCCAGTATCAACCTTACAGCTGCCCTGGGTTCTTTGGCAACCATTGCCAGGCAACGACCAATGTACATGTCTGAAGTGATCCAAGCATACGAGACTCTTCATGGTGAGGATGTGAGAAAAAAGATGGTTCCTTTCATGATGTTTCTGATGAGTCATTCTTGCACAAGTCAGCTCACGGTGATTTGTGAACACAGTGTGCAGTTTATCCAGAGGTTGGTGAATCTGTGGAATTCATTACCACAGACGGCTGTGGAGGCCAAGTAATTGAGTATACTTAAGGTGAAAGTTGAAAGGTTCTTGGTTAGTCTGGGTGTCAAAGGTTACATGGAGAAGTCAGCAGTACAGTGATGAAAGGAATAATAAATCAACCATGATGGACAAACTTGATGGGCTGAATGACCTAATTCTGTTCCTGTGTTTATGGTTTTATGGCCTTGCAGACCTCTGGTTGTGTCAGGGTTCTTTTTCCTTCATAACTGAAATTGTTAACAACATGGAACTGGACAAACAGCTGTGATGGGACAGTGAGCAGCCGGATGGCCAGATGAACTGATCAAAACCAAAATAAGAATAACTGCAGATGTTCGATATTCAAAAAGCAGAAAACTTTGGAAATACTCAGCAGATCAGTTAGTGTTTATGGAGGGAAGAACAGAGTTTAATGATTTTGGTCAATGTTGGTTGAAGGATTCTTCTCCAAGATATCAGAGATCGGCCCTGCTACAATTCAAAGTTATCCTGTAATACCCTTTATAGTTCAGCTGTAAGGGCCTAGTTCTGCAAAGAGCAGAATATCTGAGAATAGGATTCCTTCAGTAGCATTCTCCAATTCTACATTGGAGATGGTCCTGGGAAGGTTCATGAGAATGATCCCAGTAATGAAAGGTTAATGTATGACAAGTGTTTGGCTCTGGGCCTGTACAAGCTAAAGTTTAGAAGAATATGGGGGAGTTCTAATTGAAACCTATCAAATATTAAAAGGCCTAGACAGAGTGGATATACAGAGGGGGTATCTCACAGCCTCAGAATAGGACATCCCTTTAAAACAACGAGAAGGAATTTCTTTAGCCAGGTGGTGGTAAATCTGTGGAATACGTTGCCACAGATGGTTATGGAGACATTTGAGGCCACTGCTGCCACTGTCTTAAGTGTCCATGACCCCCAACACTCACTTAGAGGATTACTGAGTCACAATACTGAGTGATAATATAAGAATTAAAAGAAGCATGGTCCATGACCCCTTAACTCTCACTGGACCATTCAGTAAGACATCAGCTTATTTATTTTTAGAACCTCAGTGTCACTCGTGCTTCTTAAAACTCCAAGCATCAAGTAGTCTCTGTTTTGAGAGACTATACTTGGTGATTGAGCACCCTTGTGAGTAAAGAATTCACAAAATTCACCACCATGATGTTCAACATGTAACAGGATGTTGGGGAAGTTTTGGTACAACAGTACAAGATGTTGGTGAGACTGCACTTGGAGTATTGTGTGCTGTTCTGGTCGCCTAACCAGAAAGATGGCATTAAGTTGGAATGAGTACAGAAAGGATTGACAAGCATATTACTGAGATTGGAGGACTTGAGATACAAAGAGAGAATGATGGGCTGGGACTGTTTTCCTTGGAGCTTTAGAAGGTTGAGGCTGAGGTTTATAAAATCATGGGGCAGTTACGGGAAATGATCTTTTTCCAGGGAGGGGGAGTTGAAAAGGGAAACCAGAGGAAATAAGATGTAAGATGAAAATTTATAGGGAACCTGAGGGGCAAGTTTTTCCCACACGGGGTGGTACGTTTATGGAATGAGCTGCTAGAGGAATTGGTAGTGGCAGTTACAATTACTATGTATAAAATACATTTGGATAGGAAAGATTTAGAGGGATATGGGCCAAGTGCAGGAAAATAGGATTAGCTCAGGTATACAACGAAGTTGGCATGGATGAGCTGGGTGAAGGGCCTCTTTCTGCGGTGTATAACTGGCACTCTGCCAGCTTGTGTTCAGTAAGTTTTGCTGAATTTGCTGTGGTTACTCAACTTATTTAGTTTGATTTGCCCTAGCTACTGGTGACTGGCACATCTGCACTGCTAGCTTCAGTGCCATTTCTTTATGATTCAAGCCTGTTCCTTCCCAGCCTCCTAGGTTTGATGAGCATAGCTAATTGTGGGGCTTGTGTGATAGCTGCTGTCCTGGTTGTGAGGGAGGAATTTGTGCTGTACAGGTTCACATCTTTCACACCTGATTTCTGGTTCCAGCCAATCTGCCGCCGACGCTGGCGAAGTCGCAGGTCAGCAGTGTACGAAAGAACTTGAAGCTGCACTTATTGAGTGTCCTTAAGCACCCATCCTCCGTTGAATTCCACGCACAAATCACTACACTTCTGCTGGACCTCGGCACACAGCAGCAGGAGATCGCTCGCAACATGCCCAACCTGAAAGATATGCGGAAACGTCACCGCGAGGAGACTGAGCAGGGCCTCAAGAAAATCAAAATGGGTAAGAGGGCTGTCACCCAAATTCATGAACTCTCTATGATTGTGTTCTGCCTGGGGAAGAGGTTGAGGTAGTAAACTGTGATTCAAAAACAATTCGTGATGCAGAGAATCTGCATTTAGTGTGACAGTTGCTTCATAAATGCTGCTTTAGGTCTGCTTTCTGTTAAATCCTTGAGAGACGTTCTTACACTGAAATATTTCTAACCTTGAATTCTTTGAAATTGTCTATTTGATCTTGGTATTTTTTTACCTTTTTTATCAGTTTTTATGGAGAAGGATTTCTTTTGTGAAACCATTTCATTTAATGAATTGCACCAATTATTCAAACTGGTGATTGAATTTAGTAAAGTATGAGAATGCATTTGAAGAGGAACAAAGTGAGTGCGTGTCCAAGGGTCTTTCAAGAATTCGTTCCTTTATTAGCCAAGGTGTAGAATATACCTCCTTCCTCTTCTCCCATGGCCCACTATCTTCTCCTATCAAATTCCTTCTCCAGCCCTTTATCTTTTCCACCCACCTTGTCCTTCTCACCTCTCCACCTTTTTATTCTGGCGTCTTTCCCCTTTTACCAGTCTTGATGAAGGACCTCGGTTCACAATGTTAACTGTTTTATTCATTTTCATAGCTGCTGTCTGACTTGAGTTCAAGCATTTTGTGTGTGTTTCTCTGCAGAACCTCTTGTGTTTATAAAAGCAAGTAGCTAAGTTAAGATTGTTGTAATGCTATTTAGACCACGGCTAGGATTAGTTTCTGTAGAACAGAAGAGACTAAAAGGAAATCTGAATTCAAAGTTGAGGAGCCAAAATAAATTTCTTTTAAGAATGGTCAAAGAGGCATAGTTTTAAAGTAATTGATGTTGTTGAGATAAAAACAAATTTTTTCGGAGAGTGTGGGTCTGGAAGTCACAACTTGAAGGTTGATAGAGGTAGAATCCTCCATATTGATGTATGCTTGAGCACTGATTGTCAGGACTGGTGAATGTAATGTTGAAAGATGAAAATCTGGTAAAAACAAAATGTGCTGCATAGCCCTAGAACAATTGAACGCGGAACAGCATGGCACAGGGTAGGCCATTCTGCCCATGATGTGCCAATTGTGATAGAGTCATAGAGGAGTACAGCATAGAAACAGGCCCTTCAACCCATCTAGTCCATGCCAAAACCACTCACTACCTACTCCATCGACCTGCACCAGGACCACAGCACTCCAAACCCCTACTATCCATATGTACCTATCCAAACCTCTTAAACGTTGAAATCGAGCTCGCATGCACCACGTACTGGCAGCTCACTCCACACTCTCACAGCCCTCTGAGTGAAGAAGTTACTCTGGATGCTGCTGTCTTGTGACAGCGCTCCATGCAGATGTCATTTATCAGCCTAACAGCCCCAAGATCCACCAAGCTGCCTGCTTCCACTGCTGACCATCATGACCCTCTCTGCCCTACATGTCACCTTTAAACACTTCCCACTCTCACCCTACATACTCAACACACATCCTCTGGTGATTGCCATTTCTACCCAGGGAAAAGATTCTGTCTATCCTATCTATTCCTCTCATCTTTTTCAAAACTTCTATCAGATCTCCCCTCAACCTCCATTTTAGCAAGAACAACCCAAGTTTTTCCAACCTTTGTAGCTCATTTGCTGTTATCCAGGTAGTAGCTTGGTGAGCCTCTTTTACACCCTCTATACAGTCTCAACATAATGGGGTGATCAGAAATGCACACAATACTCGAAGTGTGGTCTCATTAAGGTTTTATGTGGCTGCAGTGTGACTTCAGAATCAGGTTTAATATCAGTGGCACATGTAGTGAAATTTGTTGTTTTGTGGCAGCACTACTTCCCAATACTCAATAATAAAAATTATAAACATACATACATCCATTCAGAAATCTGATGGTGGAGGGGAAGAAGCTTTTTCCGCGTGCGTGTGTGTCTTTGTGTTTGTTCTTCACGACCCTGTACTACCTCCATGATGGTAGTAATGTGAAGATGGCATGTCGTGGGTGATGGGGGTCCTTCATGATCGATGTTTCCTTTTTCAGGCACTGTCTTCTGAAGGTGTCTTTGACATTAGGGGGCCAGTGCCCATAATGGAGATGGCTGAATTCACAACTTTCTGCAGCTTTTTCCAGTCCTGTGCAGTGACTCCTTCATGGCAGACAGTAAGGCAACCAGCTAGAATGCTGTCCATGGTACATCTGTAGAAGTTTGCGAGTGTCTTTGGTGATATACCAATTCCCCTCAAGCTCCTAATGAAATTTAGCTGCTGTCGCGACTTCCTTGCTCTTATACGCAACACCTCCTATTTTGCACTTTTTTTGTGATTTCTTGAATGTGACACAAATGGGATGGATTAAAAGGGCAGCGGTTTACTGAGAGTTGTGCAGAACAATGCATCATGTGCAGTGTTACCCAGGGGCAGCTAACAATATATTTTCCATCTGAAAGTAGTTCTGTAGTTTTCAAAAATACATACATGGTGACGGGAGCTTCAGTAGTTTTGTAGCCTGGAGGAGGAAGCTGTTTCCCATCCTAACAGTTCTTGTCTTAATGCTACAGTACCAGCTACCTGATGGTAGGGTGTCAAGGAGATTGTTGGACATTGACTAACGCTCTTGGGTAGAAGTTGATCACAGCTTGTTTTGTGTTCTTAGTCTGAGCAGAAAGTTGGTAATTTATTTATAATTAGGTCTGATAGGAATTTTAAAACCTTGGAGAACTCATTCTGTACCTAGATCACCAACTGCATTATTAAAATATACTTCACAGACCCTATATCCCAATGATTTTGGCAGGCAAATAATCAGCGGAGAGGTTGGGAATTTGCTGAGACCATCACAGGAAGGGAAAAAGATGTTTAATAATGTCATGAAGTTAATCGGAGCATTTATCTAGAGGAACACTGGTTAAGACGTACTTCTGTTTTTTTTTCTGGGACATTGTGGAATTTAGTTCAAGTGATGTCGAGCAAGAATCTGAAATTGATGTTTCAGTAATTGAAATTGGGGGGAAATGCATATATTGGACAGCTGAAATAAAAGCAGGAAAATGTTGGTTGGTGAATTAATTGGGCACTGTTAAATTACCCTTAGTGTGCGGGTGAGTGACAGAATCTGGCTGGGGAGGGGGGTTTACATTACTGTCTGGTATGGAGTGCATAGCATTGGAAAAATGTACAGAGAGTTGTAAGCAGCACACACAAAATGCTGGAGGAACTCAGCAGGCCAGGCAGCATCTATGGGGGAAGAAAAGCAGAGTCAGTGTTTTGGGCTGAGACTCTTCAGCAGTTGTAACCTCAGCCAACTCCTTCGATGAGGGCATCTTCAAAAGGCAATGCCTCAAGAAGAAGGCATTCATCATCAAGGATCCCTTTCACCCAGGACATGCCCTTTTCTCATTACTACCATCAGGGAGGAGGTACAGGAGCTTGAAGACACACTCAATGTTTAAGGAACAGCTTCACCATCAGATTCGATCAGAATCCACCATCAGATTCTTAAACCTGATTCTAATTCTGCTGGGAACATGGAGAACAAAATGGGTTGGCTGAAAGTTAGGATTAATGAAAGTGAGCTCTTGTTGATTGGCAAGGTGGGCTGAAGGGCCTTTTTCTGTGCAATGTTACTCTGAAAGTAGAAAAAGATTCAGGATTACTATGGGGAGAAACACGTGGAAAATAGAAGTAGTTCATGTTTGAGATTGTCAAATGAGTTTGGTTTCCACAGATGCTGCTCTGGGATTTCTTATTTGATATCACTGCACCTTTCATTGTGGTGCCTGAGGAAGTGCTGAGCAGCCACTCTGTTCCATGGTCTTGCCTGTAAACCTGACATTTCAAAAGCCTAGACACCCCTGTGGAGTATATTGCTGCATTCTATAATGTGGCAGCAAGGGAGGGACTCACTGAGCCAAAGTTGATGCATAGCTACCCTTTGTTTGCCCCAGCTTCACAAGAATTTGTGCACATTGTAAGTGGTAATTGTGTTCCTGACAGAACCTTTAGGAGAAGATGATGAAGACAAAGATCTTGAGCAAGCGTCAGTTTCCACTGTTAAACCGTCGTCATCCCAGAACACACAGTCTGCCATTGACGTCACGGCACAGTTTCTCATGCCTCTACTCTCACCAGAGAATGTGGCGAATTTGGTGAGTGCAAAGTTACCAAAGATCCTCTCCTCCATGGACTCTGTCTATACTTCTAATTGCCTCAGTAAAGGCACCAGGATAATCAGCCTCTCAAGGCATTCTCTCTCCTCCACTCTCCCATTGGGCAGAAGGTGCAAAAACCTTAAAGCACATATTGAGAATGTGCTGAAGCTCAAGGATAGCTACCCCACTGTTATCAGAGTCTCGTATGATAAAATTGACTTTGAGTAGTTGTATTTCAAGGCTTTATTGGGGATAAAGGCAATGTGGAATGTATAGGATATGTCTATCAATTCCTGTGACAAAATATGGTAGCCATGTTAGCATAGCAGTTAGAGTGATGCTATTACAACTAAAGTTCAATTCTGACATTTTCTGCAAGAGTCTGCACTCCCCATGACCACGTGGGTTTTCCCCAGGCACTTCAGTTTCCTGCCACAGTCCAAAGATGTACCGGTTAGTGGGTTAATTGGTCATTGTAAATTGTCCCGTGATTAGTCTAGAATTATATTGGGAGGGGGGGGGGGGCTGTGCAGTGTGGCTAAAAAGACCAGAGAGGCCTATTTCGCGCTGAACCTCATAAATAAATAATGTTTAGGATTTTTCAGGTATGATACCATGTACAGTAGATACCTTTGTGGTGTGTGGGACCCGTAGTGAACCCCTTGCTCTTTGTTTCAGGTTCTGATCAGCATGGTTTATTTACCTGATGTGATGCCAGCCTCTTTCCAGGCTACCTATACCCCTGTGGAGTCAGCAGGAACAGATGCACAGATTAAACATTTAGCCCGACTCATGGCCACACAGATGACATCGGCAGGCCTTGGACCAGGTAACGAGAAAGTTCTTGGACTTTCCATGGATTTTGTTAGCACAAGACCAGTATTCATTCATTGCTTTGTGCTCACGTTTTTATTTAGATGAGGTTACTGTAAATATTACCAGCAGTAATTGATACATTAAATTGAGAACATAAGAAATAGAATCATGAGAGAGGCACCAAGTCCCTTGAGCTTGTTTTTCAGTGAGGTCACAATCTTTTACCTCCGCAGTGTTTCTGTACCGATCTCAAATTCCTTGATAACCTTAACATCATAAGATGTAGAAGCAGAATTAGGCCATTTGGCCTGTCATGTCTTCTCCAGCATAAAATCATGACTAATTTATTATTCCTGTCAACCTCGTTCTCCTGCCTTCTCCCCACAACCTTTGATGCCCCGACTAATCAAGAATTTATCAACCTCCACTTTAAGTATACCCAGTAACTTGGCCTTCACAGCTGCCTGTGACAATGAATTCCACAGATTCACCACCCTCTGGCTCAAGAAAATCCTCATTGTTTATCTAAAGGGATGTCCTTTTCTGATGTTGTGCCCTCTTAATATCTAAAATCTCACTGACAGCATCTCCATTGGCTTCTTGGGAAGTAATTTTCAAGATTTTCCATGCTGTGGCTGAAGATGTTTCTTCTCTTGTCATGATTCAGGAGTCAGTAGTACTGGGCAATTTTTTCAGAGCTAATTAGCTCAGAATCCAATAATGCTGGGTCCAATGGACACAAACTGCTGAAGGAATTCAGTGATGGCCTAATGCAGGGTCCTGACCTGAAACATCAGTTATTCCTTTACGTCAGATCCCAATTGACCTGCAGCAGTTTGTTTATTCATTGCTTCAGGTTCCAGCATCTTATCTCCTTGGGCTTCTGTTCATTCACTATCAAATAGAAGAGGAATCTTTACAACAGATGGAGATGTTCACTGGTGCAGACATGTATATCGGTGGCTGATTTTAGATTTTAACTGTCCGTCTTGTATTGCACCAACCTATTATGTACCAGTGTTGTACATAGGACCAACCAGAAAAAAAGTAATTTTATATTTGTTGCTCTGAATTTTCTTTGGAGAGATTTCATCATGATCAAAATTCAAAGTAAAATTTTATTATCAGAGTACATACATGTCACCATAAGCAACCCTTAGATTCTTTTTCCTGCAGGCATAGTAACTGTAACAGGATCAATGAACAACAGCCTGTGAAAATGCAAATATAAATTACAAGTATGAAGTAAAAAGATAGAAACCTTGAAGTAGGAATACCAGGAATAGAATGAGTGTATTCATCCCCTTTTGTTCAAAAGCCTGTTGGTTGGAGAATAGTAACTGTTCTTGAACCTGATGGTGCGAATCCTGAGGCTCTTGTACCTTCTACCTGATGGCAGCAGCGAGAAAAAGGCATGGCCTGGGTGGTGAGGATCTTTGAAGGATGCTGTTTTTCTGTGGCAACGTTTCACGTAGATGTGCTCAATGGTTGGGGGGGCTTCACCTGTAATGTACTACCTTTTGTAGGATTTTCTGCCCAAAGGCACCTGTGTTCCCAAACCAGGACGCAATGCAGCCAGTCACCACACTTTCCACCACACATCTATATCAGTTTTGCCAAGATTTTTGATTATATGCCAAATCTCCACAGACTCCTGAGGAAGTAGAGGTGCAGTCGTGCTTTCTTCGCAATAATGTTTATATGATGGGTCCAGGGTTCAGTTACTGATCCTCTCCATCTTTGATCCTCCAATGGTTACTGGCTCATGGACCTCTGGTTTCCTTCTCCTGATGTCTACAATCAGTTCCTTGGTCTTATTGACATTGAGTGAGAGTTGGTGTTATGACACCACTCAGCCAAGTTTTCACTCTCCCTCCTGTATGCAGTTCCTCCCACCTTTCATACGGCCCACAATAGTGGTGTCATCAACAAACTTACGTATGGTGTTGAGCTGTACTTAGTCACACAGTCATGAGTGTAAAGCGAGTAGAGCAGAGGCTGAGCACACATCCCCGTTGCCATGCTGATGGAGATTGTGGTGGAGATGCTTTAGTCAATCCGATTTCTAGGGTCTGCAAATCAGGAAATCCGTGATCCAACTGCACAAGGGAGTACTGAGGCCCAGGCCTTGGAGTTTACTGATTAGTTCTGAGAGGATGATGGTGTTAAATACCAAGCTGTAATCGATAAAGAGCATCCTGATGTATGCATCTTTGCTGTTTCAAGGTTTGTGAAGAGCCAGTGAGATGGCATCTGCTGTTGCTACAGTAGGCAAATTGGAGTGGATCCAGTTGCCATTCATGCAGGGAGCTGATATGCTTCAAAACTAGCCTCTCAAAACACTGTGATAGGTTACCATGCTCTTCTTAGGCACTGGTACGGTTGAAGCATGTGGGTACCACACATTTCTGGAGCGAGAAGTTGAAGATATCCATGAACACACCAGCCAGTTGGTCAGCACAAGTCTTCAGTACTAGACTAGGTACTCCATCCGAACAGGATGCTTTCCTTGGATTCACTCTGTTGAAGGAAGCCGGCACATCATCTTCAGATACCGAGACCAAAGGATCATTGGGAGACACGGGGGTGTGCAAAGGTTCCTCCCTGTTCTGGTGCTCAAAGTGAGCACAAAAGGCTTTGAGCTCATTCAGAAGTGAAGCTGTGCCGTCCCCTATATCACAAGATTTAATTTTGTAGGAGGTTGTGGTATTCAAACCCTGCCACAGATGTCAAGCATCCCTTATTGATTCTAGTCTGGTCCAGAATCTCCACTTCGCCTTTGAGAAGGTTTTCTGGAGATCATACCTGCATCTCTTGTAGCATTCTTGAATGCCTCTGATCTGGCTCTCAGCGAATTCCAGATCTCATGGTTCATCCAGGGCATCTGATTGCGTTAAATCCTGAGCGACAAACTCATCCACAGCTGTTCTAATAAAGTCTTTTATGACCCTTGTGTAGTATTCAGGTCCTCAGATGTATTCTTGAACGTGGCCTACTCCACTGACTCAAGGCAATCCTGTAACCATTCTTCTGTCTCCCGTGACCACCTGACCAGTTGTCCTGATCTCCAGAGCCTTGCTTTTCAGGCTCTATTTATGTAGGTAGTCAAATTACACCATGGGGAATTTTTTGCAGTAACCTGAGGGAGTCTCAGTTTAACTGGTGACTGGACACAGCTCTCTCAGTATTACAGTGAAATGTCAGCCTGCAATTGTGCTGATGTTTTTGCAGAGAGTACAAGCTGCCTGTCATTGACCATGCTGTTTTTGTCGTTGCTATTTGGTTTGATCTGGAGGTAAAATGTCAACTTTCTCTCTCTAGAATGTGGTTGTTCTCACTGGCCAAATGTTTTTTCCTTAGGTGTTGACCAGATGAAACTTCAGGCAGATGAAGACATGAAACAAGGGAAAGATGGTAAATCTGACATTAGACGACGTTACTCCATGATGCGGGGGCAAGGCCAAGCTATCTCTGTTGTTGGGGCACCTGTTCACTTCTCACAAGAGGAGATGCAAGCAAAGAGACGACCAGAACCCATTATGCCTTCAAATCAGTCCAGGTAATTGGTCAATGCACCAATTTGGGAAATCAGTTTTCATATGGGTTTGTTGCACAGGATTCAAAGGTACATTTAATGTCAGAAAAATGTATACAATATGCATCCTGGAATGCTTTTTCTTCCCAACCATTCACGAAAACAAGGAGTGCCCTGAAAGAATGAATGACAGTTAAATACTAGAACCCCAAAGTTCCCCACAGCTTTGCTCCCTCCCACACGTAAGCGGCACCAAGCAACAATCCCCCCTCCCCCATTGACAAAAAAAAAGCACGGAGCACACAAGCGTGAGCAAAGCAACAGCAAGGACACAGACCTGCAGTACCCCAAAGACTACCACAGACTCTGTCTCCGTTATAAGGGAGAAAGAGTTGTCTCCGTTTTCACAGCAAGAGGGGAGACATAACAAACAACTCGCTGGTTTACGATGCTAAAAGTCCATTGCATTGCTTTTTCTGAGCTCTGTACCCAAAGATCTCTGGTCTCTGGGCATACTGCTGTAGATCTTCCAACTCTCCTGATGACACACTGATCTCCTGCTGTGACACTGACCTTCGATCCGCCTGTCTCCAGAGCCACAAGATCTCGGTCCTCTAAAGGCGAGCTGAGCTCTTAGGCCAAGCCCTTGGTGTGCCGAATAGTGGTCAGTTGTGAAACTCTGAGAGCAGGTCCCATTCCCTCAAAGAACCATAGTCAGCATGTAACTTCAGGTGAGGGTCTTCAAAAGAACCCTGAAAGGGAAAAATGGAGATATTAAAGATGGGAATAGAGCTGTTTTCGAAGATACAAACAAAAGAGTCGCTGTTAGGCGCCATTAATCGTCCTGAACTCCTCCATGAGTTTCTATCCTTTGGTTACACTATCAGGCTGATCCGAGGCTGTGTATTTGGAATGTATCAAGGTGCATCTCAAGTTTGTAATCTGACACAATTTGATACTGAGCCACATAGAACTGTTAGGACTGGTGACGAATGGCTGGACCAAGGCATATTTTAGTGAGTGACAGCAATTTTGGCAGGGAATTCCAGAGCTTGGGCATGCTTGCTGTAACCATGATTGTCAACAGTAGTGCAGAGCTCTAGAGATCTCTCAGGACTATCAGGCAGAAATGAGGACAGCAATATTAAACTAACTCACAACCCTAGCAAAGATCTGTAATCGATTGGGATTTTGTCAAGAGATTGAGTTTATTTTGACATGCAAATTCTTAAGTGGAGCTAGGAACTGAAATATTAAGTCACCTTAAGACATGCTGCCTGATATTTTACAAACAGTAATATTCTGCAGCCTCAGTCCTGACTCTCCAAGACAAACAACACACACAAAATACTGGTGGAACACAGCAGGCCAGGCAGCATTTATAAGGAGAAGCACCGTCAACGTTTTGGGCTGAGACCCTTGTTCCTGATGAAGGGTCTCGGCCTGAAACGTTGACGGTGCTTCTCCTTATAGATGCTGCCTGGCCTGCTGTGTTCCACCAGCATTTTGTGTGTGTTGTTTGAATTTCCAGCATCTGCAGATTTCCTCGTGTTTGCTCTCCAAGACAAATATGTCTTTCTTCCATCAACTCAGCTGGTTGACCAACATTAGCTCCTGGTTAAATACAAACTCAGGTTTGAAGTTTTTATTTTTGTTTTCAAATCACTACATGGCTTTCTTTAGTAGTGCGCATAAAGTGCTGGTGGAACTCAGCAGGTCAGGCAGCACCTATGGAAAGGACATTTTGGGCCGAGTCCCTTCTTCAGGATGGAAAGGAATTGGGAAGAAGTCAGAATAAGGTGGTGGGGAGAAGGGAGGACAATCTAGAAAGGTGATAGGTGAAACCAGTTGGGTGGGAAGGGGTGATACAGTAAGAAGCTGGGAGGTGATAGTGAAAAAGGCAAAAGGTTGGAGAATAAGGAATCTGATAGGAGAGGAAAGTGGATCATTGGAGAAAAGGAAGGAGGAGGGGCATCAGAGGGATAGACAGGTGAGGAGTAGAGGTGAGAGGCCAAAATGGGAAAATGAAGATGAGGGAAGTGGGTGAGAGAATAAAAATACCAGAAGTTGTAGAAATCGACGTTCATGCCATTAGGTTGGAGGCTACCTAGAAGGAATATTGCAGTGTTACTCCTCCAACCTGAGAGTGGCCTCATTGTGACAGAAGAGGAGGCCATGAATCAACATGTTGGAACAGGAATGGGTATAGGAATTGAAATGATTGGCCACTAGGAAATTCTGCTTTTTGGGTCCTCCTCCCCTTTTCCCCCTTCTTCTTGTTTCTTCCCTCTTTCTTGCCAGTCCTGATGAAGGGTCTCAGCCTAAAATGTCAACTGTTTATTTGTGTGTATTGCTCTGGGTTCCCAGAATCTGCCAGATTTCACGGGTATCATATCACGAACACGTCTTTATCCTTTAATCTCTTCCAACCCTCAGTGTTCCAATTCCAATCTTTGGGTCAGCATTCAGCCACAAGACATTTAGCTCTGGAATCCCCTCCCCAATCCACTTTGAAAATGCTCCTCGAAGCCATCCTTTTTGACCAAGCTGTCTGTTGTCTCCATGTGTTGTTCAGTGTCAAATTCTGTGTCATGTTCCTGTGTGAAATCTTGGGATGTTTTGCAATAAAGATGCTACAAAAGCACGTAATTTTATTTTTGGCTTAGAACATGTTGGATCCTTTCCAATCATTGATCGGTTTCTCTGTCAGTTTCAGGCCGATGGGACAGAGTGGGCGGAAGAAGGTTTTTCGTCTGGGTGACGTGGTGCAGCAGTTGCCTGCAGATAAGATAGATAAGCTGAAGATTGGTGCCTTGAAGCGCATCCTGAACTCTGAGAAAGCAGTGGCACGAGGCGGAGCTGGTCCGGTATGTATAACGTGAAAGCATCTGCCATCACCTATCACCTTCTAGCTTGTCTTCCTTTCCTTCCTCCCATCTTTTTATTTTGGCATCTTCTCCCTTCCTTTACAGTCTGAAACATCAAAGCATGTATGCAGTATACAACCCTGAAATTTGTCTTCCTCACAAACAGTCATGAAACAAAGAAGAACCATGGAACCAATCCATTCAAAGAAAAATATCAAACATCAAACCCACTACCCCCACGTGCAAAAAAAATTGTGCAAACAGCAACAGAAAAAATGAGCGAAAACACAGAATATTAGAACACACAATCAAAAGGCTCAGTTCAGCTCAGTGTTCATTATCTGCAGGCCATCCCGATTCAAAAATCACCCAAAGCTGGTAACAAAAATGAGCGACCAGAAGTAGAAGCTATAGCACATCATAAATCTGAATTAATCCAAATTTGCAATCCACGTTGATTAAGCCTTGCTCCATTAACTGTTTATTCATTTCCATAGATGTTGCCTGACTTGCTGAGTTCCTTCAGCATTGTAGTGCAGTTCTGATCAGGTAGCTGAGTAGCATTTTAAAAGGTGTGCAGTCATAACCACATACTGAAGGAGGCTGAGCGAGTTTCCTGCTGCGTAGCTGGACTAGACAGTAGTTTAATGATTAATTCCACGCTTTGCAGTGCCAGCTAGATCGGGGTTCAGTTCCTGCCATTATCTGTAAGGAGTTTGTACAGTCTGCCTATGATCATGTGGCTTTCCTTTAGATGCTTGGGTTTCCTCCCACATTTGAAGGCATGAGGGATGAGGTTAGTAAATTGTGGGCATACTATATTGTGCCAGAAGCACGGTGACTATTGTGGATTGCTTCCAGCACATCCTCAACGGAAATGACTAATTTATCTGTGTGTTTCAATAGACCTTAGACAATAGGTGCAGGAGTAGACCATTCGGCCCTTTGAACCAGCACTGCCATTCAATGTGATCATGGCTGATCATCCACAATCAGTACTCCGTTCCTGCCTTCTCCCCATATCCCTTGACTCCACTATCTTTAAGAGCTCTATCTAACTCTTTCTTGAAAGCATCCAGAGAATTGGCCTCCACTGCCTTCTGAGGCAGAGCGTTCCATAGATCCACAACTCTCTGGGTGAAGAAGTTTTTCCTCAACTCTGTTCTAAATGGCCTACCCCTTATTCTTAAACTGTGGCTTCTGGTTCTGGACTCCCCCAACATCGGGGACATGTTTCCTGCCCCTAGCGTGTCTAAACCCTTAATAATCTTATGTTTCAATCAGGTGTGGTCTCACCAGAGCCCTGTACAACTGCAGAAGGACCTCTTTGCTCCTATACTCAACTCCCCTTGTTATGAAGGCCAACATGCCATTAGCTTTCTTCACTGCCTGCTGTACCTGCATGCTTACTTTCAGTAACTGATGAACAAGGACACCGAGATCTCATTGTACTTCCCCTTTTCCTAACTTGACACCATTCAGATAGTAACCTGCCTTCCTGTTCTTGCCACCAAAGTGGATAACCTCACATTTATCCATATTAAACCGCATCTGCCCACTCACCCAACCTGTCCAAGTCGCCCTGCATCCGCCTAACATCCTCCTCACATTTCACACTGCCGCTCAGCTTTGTGTCATCTACAAATTTGTTAATGTTACTTTTAAACCCTTCATCTAAATCATTAATGTATATTGTAAACAGCTGCGGTCCCAGCACCGAACCTTGCGGTACCCCTCTCGGCACTGCCTGCTATTCTGAAAAGGACCCGTTAATCCCTACTCTTTGTTTCGATGTACATGTGACAAATAAAGTTGGATATAACCAAGATTGGAGACTTGTATATAATGCAGAGAAGCAAATTTTCATCAAAAGTTTTGTGATATTTTCCTTTCCACTGACTGCATGTAAAGTTTATTAATGAATTTCTTACCCAGATCCGTGTGAAGATCCTGGCACGTCTTGTGACGCAATTTGATGGGAGAATGAAAGTCGAGATGCTGGATTTCATCCTTGAGGATATCCGAAACCGTGTTGACCTTGCATTTGCATGGCTTTACCAAGAGTACAACTTGTATCTCAGCCAATGGCCCAATGGCAGCCTTGAGAATTATGATGAGTGTCTGACTAGCCTATTGTCCGGCCTGCAAGAGAAACCAGACCAGAAGGACGGGTCAGTAGGAGTGACAGTGGGAAATTTACTTGCTTCCTTACTCTTTGTGTTGCTTGTTCAGTTTTCTCTTTGCATCTCTCAATGGGGTAGATCACTGGTTGAACTTGATTCCAGTATTCTGATCACAACTCAGAACACTGACTTGTGCCAAGCTAAAAAGCAAAGCTATATGGAAAGTTGAAGGGCAAACACGAGGAGATCTGCAGATGCTGGAAATTCAAACAACACACAAAATGCTGGTGGAACACAGCAGGCCAGGCATGCCTTGGGTCTTGGCCTGAAACGTCGACAGCGCTTCTCCCTATAGATGCTGCCTGGCCTGCTGTGTTCCACCAGCATTTTGTGTGTTGTTTGAATTTCCAGCATCTGCAGATCTCCTCGTGTTTGCCCTTCAACTTTCCATATAGCTTTGCTTTTTAGCTTGGCACAACATTTTGTGTGTGTTGTTTGGAAAGTTGAAGGAATTTTTTTATTCTCTTTGGTTACACCATCTTCCATTCTACTCCATTTTGTTCTCTAATGACGTATCTTTATTGCTCTCTTTATTGTACCAAATGTCAATTTATCCAATGGGTCACCTTGAATCGTTTTTACTGATCCACACTATTTTAAAAACAGGCAGTGAACCAAACAAAAAAAAACTACTTATAGTTTTGCTGCCAATGAAATACTCAATGTAGGAGACAACTGCAAATTGTCTGCTATATTATTGACAGCAAAATTTGTGAAAAGTGCTAAGTAAATACATTTCTTTCCTCAAAGATGATTCAGATGTAAAAGCTTACAGTTTATTTTATCATTCTGATTTAGCTGCGTAACTGCATTTTTGGTTAAAGAGTCAAAGAGAAGTTCAGCACAGAAACAGGCCCTTCGGCCCAGGAAGTCCATACCGAAATTTTTAAGCTGCCTACTCCCAAAGACCTGGATCGTAGCCCTCCACATCCCTATCCTAACTTCTCTTAAACATTGAAATTGAGCTCGCATGTGCTGGCAGCTCATTCCACGCTTTCATGACCCTCTGAGTGAAGAAGTTTCCCCTCATGTTCCCCTTAAACTTTTCACCTTTCACCCTTAAGCCACGATCTCTGGTTGTAGTCCCACCCAACCTCTGGAAGAAGCCTGCTTGCACTTACCCCTCATATTTTTGTATACTTATATCAAATCTCCTCT
This sequence comes from Hemitrygon akajei, assembly GCF_048418815.1. NCBI lineage: Eukaryota > Metazoa > Chordata > Chondrichthyes > Myliobatiformes > Dasyatidae > Hemitrygon > Hemitrygon akajei. The sequence goes on along the minus strand of NC_133148.1, from coordinate 11,586,553 downwards.
CAATCTTCTACATTCTAAAGGATACAGACCTAACCTATGTAATCTTCTCAAATGTAAACTCAATAGTTATTTTCACACACTATGTGAATAGCAATTTGGCAAGCTTTGTTGGGCTGAATGGCCTGTTCCTGTCAAAAACTTTCTAATCTCCTATAACTTGGGTTCCTCCAACCTGGCAACATCTTTGTAAATTTTCTCAGCACTCTTTTAACCTTGTTTTCATCTTTCCTGTAGGTAGGTGACCAAAACTGGACACAGTACTGCAAATTTGGCCTCACCTATGTCTTACAGCACATCAACATAACATGCCATCTTCTGTCCTCAACATATTGATTTATGAAGGCCGATGTACCAAAATCTTTCTTTATGACCCCATCTACCTGTGATGCCACTTACAACAAATTATGTAAATATATTCCCAGATCCCTTTGTTCTACCACACTCCTCAGTGCCCTACCATTTACTCTGTAAGACCTACCCTGTTTGGTCCTACTGAAATGCAAAACCTTGTATTAAATTCCATCTGCCATTTTTCAGCCTATTTTTCCAACTGATGCAGTTCCTTCTGCAAGCCATGATGGCCTTACTCACTGTCTACTACATCTCCAATCTTGGTGTCATCTGCAAATTTGCTGTTCCAGTTAACCACAGTTTCATCCAGATCATTGATGTGGATGACAAACAACAACAGACCCAGCACCGATCCCTGCGGCACTCCACGAGTCACAGGCATTCAGTCAGAGAGGGAACTCTCAACTACAGCTCTCTGGCTTCCCCCACAAAGCTAATGTCTACCTCATCCTGGAAGCAAAGCAACTGTTCTTGACCAGCTTCCCATGTGGGACTTTGTCAGATGCCTTACTAACGTCCATGTAGATAACATCCATTTTCCTGGTAACTTCCTTGAAAAACTCTATAAGATCGGTTAGACATGACCTACGTGCACCATGCCATGCTGACTATCCTCAAGCCCATGTCTATCCAAATACTTGTATATTCGATCCCTCAGAATACCTTGCAATTACTTTCCCACAATTGATGTGAGGCTCACCAGCCGATGATTTCCCAGTTTCTGTTTAGAGCCTTTTTTTAAACAGCAGAACAACATTTCCTGTTGCTAAGAATATTTAAAATAACTCTGCTAGGGCCTCAGCAATTTCTGCACGTGCCTGACAAGGGGATACCTTGTCAGGCTCTGGGGATTTATCCACCTTGATTTGCCTCAGGGTGGCAAACACCACCTTCTCTGGATTCTATAGAAGGTTCTTGAAGTTGATGCCACATTGCCTCACTTGGCTCTGTATCTGTCTCCCAAGTAAATACAGATGCAAAGGTTACATTAAGATCTCCACCATCTGTTTTGTCTCCACACGTGGATTACCGTTCTGGTCTTCCACAGGACCAATTTTGTCCTGAGCAATCATTTTGCTTTTAACATACCTGCAGCATCCCTTAGGATTTTCCTTCAACTTGTCTGCTAGAGCAACTTCATGCCTCCTTTTAGCCCTCCTGATTTCTTTAAGTGTTCTTTTGCATTTCTTGTACTCCATAAACACTTCATTTGTTCCTACTTGCTCATACCTGCTACGCATCTCCTCCTTCTCTTAAACAGGGCCTCAATATCTCTTGAAAACCAAGGTTCACTACACTTGTTATCTTTACCTTTTATTCTTACAGGCACGTACAAGTTTTGTACTCTCAAAATTATGTTTTTGAAGGCCTCTGACTTTCCAAGTGCATCTTTGCCAGCAAACAGCCTGTTCCTCAAACACACTTGCCAGATCATTTCGGATGCTGTCAAAATTGGCCTTTCTCCAATTTTGGGAAGTTGTTCATTCTGCCATACATTCTCTGAAGTAGAGGCCACGTAAAATACTGCTGCCTGTACCCTTGTTCTCACTAAGTGCTGCGCACTCTGTGAAACTAATCATACTGGCCCCCATGGTAGCATTGTGGTTAGCATGATGTTATTATAGCTTTGGGTGTCAGAGCTCAGAGTTAAATAGTGACATCCTCTCAGGAGTCCGTGTTTTCTCTAGGCCCTCTGAAAATGTTTCAGTTCAGGCAACATCTGCGGAGAGAGAAAGTTAACCTTTCAGGTCTGTTATCTCTATTTAGAGCCTTGGGATGTTTTGTCCTACACAAAAAGCACTATTTCAATGCAGGTTGGTGATTTTTATACTCACAAGCTTTAGGTCTTTATAATTCATCTGCAGACTCTCCTTTAATCGATTGGAATGTTTCCTGTAATTTCTTTGGTGTTTTTTAATTGTACGTCTCCTCTCACTAGGCTGTTTACAAAGCTGGTTCTGGAGGCTCCATCTATAACTGATAATGCATTAGAAGTGATCCGGAGGTATTGTGAGGATGAGGTAAGTTGCAGGCCATTGTTCTGTGGCTGCTGGCCACATTATTCAACCTGTTCCAATGAGAAGCTGACTTTGGTTTCCTCGCTACCTTTCCTTAGACTCGGATCTACCTGGGAATGTCGACACTGAGAGATCTGGTCTTCAAACGCCCCTCGAAACAGTTACAGTACCTTCATGTGCTGCTTGATCTGAGCTCCCACGAGAAGGACAAGGTGAAGTCACAAGAAACAGCTGTTTCCAGCTTTCTGTGGGGCTTTGGGAAGAATGGGCTAGGGATCTGTTCCCCACTTTAAATCCTTAACAATTATCTGCTTTCTTTTAATAATCAATTTACTTTCAGATCTCTTTCCTGAAGACTGGATTCGTGCTAGGTGTGAGTAGGTATTGGGACTCCTTTTCTGGAAATTCATGAGCTGACTTTATAGGAGGAAGCTCCTTGACTCTTGGTGTCATGCGTGGTTCAGAGAATAAACATGAGATTCCACAGGTGCTGGAAATCTAGTGTAACATGTATAAAATGAGTGCTGATGAAGGGTCTCGGCCTAAAATGCCGACTGTTTATTCCTCCCCATAGATGCTGCCTGGCCTGCTGAGTTTCTCCAGCATTTTGTATGTGTTGCTATAGTTCAGAGGGTGACATTGTTATTGTCTTTTGTAAGGTGTGGATTTGTCCCATTCCAAGTAATCTGAATGGCATGGTCTGTGGATCTTGGGTGGAGTTTGCATGTTCTCCCTGTGACCTCATGGGTTTCCTGTGTTCCAGTTTGCTCCCACTTAAGATGTGCATAAGTTGGTAGGTCATTTGGCTGTGGTAAATTACTCCTTGTGTATAGGTGAGTGTTGAATCTGGGAGGAATTGATTGGAATATGGTAAAAATGAAATGGGATTTGTGTAGATGGGTAAAAGATGGCTGTAGAATTGATGGGCCAAAGGACCTTGTTTTGCTGTATTACTCTATATAATTACTCTTAGGATTGCTCTAAATCTTAAACACAATCCAGGCTAGCGCTTGGTTGTTAAATGAGATTTCCTCGGTATCTACCTCTCAACTAATGTAACTTGGATCATTAATTAGTTTTTAGTGTGAGGTGTGAGTATGTTATCTCCAGTGACTCCTACATTGCAAAGTAGCTGCACTTCAGAAATGCTTCATTGGTAATGAAAGCTTTGAGACCAGCCCAAGGTTGTGAATGACTGGAATTAGATTTATTACCACTCACTGATAAGATGTGAAATTTATTGTTTTGCTGCAGCAGTATTGTTCAAAGACATAAAAGTGACAAAAGTAAATACCTCAGGAAATCAGAAAGTGAAGGGGGAAAAGTTGTTTCTGAATTAGGAGTGTGTCTTTGGGCCTCTGTACCCCCTCCCCGATGGTGGAAACGAGAATTGCACACGTCTCAGACGATGAGGGTCCTTAATGATGGATACCACCTTCTTGAAGCACTGCCTGCCCTCTTGACAGTGTCCTTGATGGTGGGGAGGAGCTGGTTGAGTCTACAACCCTCTGCTCCAGACCAGGCAGTGATGAAACCAGTCAGACTGTACTATATCGAAATGCAAATGTACTCTTCTGACTTGGCATTCGCTAACTTGGGGAGGTCTGGCAGCTGACACTGGGTAAATCTGCAGACATGGAGGAAGATGTAGAGTCTTTCTGACCTCTGCCTACAGTGGTGATCCATTTTCCCCTTCAAAATCAGCTTGTTTATGTGCTGTAGGCATCCAGAAGTGATAGCGCACTCCTAGTGATACTCGATTTTGTCTCTAGGTCCGCTCACAGGCATTGATGTTCATTAAAAGAATGTATGAGAAAGAGCAACTGCGTGACTACATCGAGAAGTTTGCTCTGAATTACTTGCAACTGCTGGTGCACCCCAATCCGCCCTCCATTCTCTTTGGGGCTGACAAAGATACAGGTGAGAGCTCTGTGTGTACTCTGTCACTCTGGACTCTTTGAGGTTGAAGTAAAGAAGACAGTTTGCCTGCAGTGAGCAGATCTTAAATGTGCACGTTAACGTGATGGGTGAGAAAGTCTGCGGTAGTCTTGCTAGGATTTTACTGTTTCTTATGGATAGATAAGTATCAAAAGAAATGTTGCTTCTTTATAAAATTACAGTTGGGCTGCATCTGGAATATTACATTTAATAGAAGAATTTAAGAGGCTGGTAGGCATGGTAGGATGGAGGGATCTGGACTTTTGTAGGTATAAGGGGCTTTTTTAATTAGTTCTGCATAACATTGTGGGTCAAAGGGTCTGTTCCTGTTCTATGTTCTAGTTTTGGTCACCCCCATTATAGGAAGGATGTGGAAGCTTTGGAGAGGGTGTAGAAGAGGTTTACCAGGATGCTACTTGGATTAGAGGGCATGTGCACTATAGAGAGGTTACACAAATTCATGTTGTTTCCTCTGGATTGGCTGAGGGGAGACCTGAAAGAAGTTTATAAGAGTATGAAAAGTTTAGAGAATAGAGGGTACTTCAGTAAGAAAGGGCAAGACCAAAGGAGATGTGTGGCCAAGTTATTTTACACTGAGTGATAGGTGCCTGGAATATGCTGTCAGGGGTGGTGATAGAGGTATTTAAGAGAGCCAGGTTTAATATCATATGACATAGGAGCAGAATTAGGCCATTCAGCCCATCATATGATCTCCAACATTCCATCATGGCTGATTTATTATCCCTCTCAACACCATTCTTTTGCCTTCTCTCTGTAACCTTTGATGCCCTGATTAATCAAGAACCTAACGACCTTCACCTTAAATATAGCTAATGAACTGGCCTGCCACAAATTAATCATCGTCTGGCTAAAGAAATCTTCATTCTATATGGACGTCCCTCAATTCTGAAGCTGTGCCTTCTGGTCCTAGACTCATTACAGGAAGCATCCTCTCCGCATCCACTCTATCTAGGCCTTTCAGTATTCAAAAGGTTTCAGTGAGATTCCCCCCCTTGTTCTCCTAAACTTCAGTGAGTACAAGCCCAGAAATGTTAAATGCCTCTTATATGTAAACACTTCCATATCCATGATCATTCTTGCGACCGTCCTCAACCCTCCCCATCTTCCCTTGGATAAGGGGCCCAAAACAGCTCTCAAAACTTCAAGTGCAATCTGATCAATGCCTTATAAAGCTTAAGATTTATATCCTTGCTCTTATATTCTAGTCCGCTTAAATTGAATGCTAGCATTGTATTTACCTTCCTTACCATTGACGTGCTCTGTAAGTTAATGTTTAGTAAATCCTGTATGAGGACTCCAAAGTGGCCTTGCACCACTGATTTTTGCATTTTCTCCCCGTTTAGAACATAGACCTCGCTTTTATTCCTTCTGCCAAAGTGCATGATTCCCTACACTATATTCCATCTGCCGCTTCTTTGCCCATTTCCCTGATCTGTCCAAGTTCTGCAGACACTCTGCTTACTCAACATGACCTACCCCTCCACCTATCTTTGTACCGTCCGCAAAGCCATCAATTCCTTCATCCAAATCATTGACATATAACATCAAAAGAAGCGGTTCCAACACTGACCCTTGTGACACACCAGTAGTTACCGTCAGCCAACCAGAAAAGCCCCCTTTAATCCCACTCTTTGCCTCCTGCCTGTCCGCTAATCTTCTGTCCATGTACCTTTCCTGTAATACCATGGGCTCTTGGTAAGCAGCCTCATGTGCGGACCTTGTCAAAGGTCTTTTGAAAATCTAAATAAACAACATCAACTGATTCTCCTTTGTTTTTTCTGCCTGTTATTTCCTCAAAAAATTCCAAAAATTCTGTCAGGCAAGATTTCCCCAAGAGAAAACTATACTGACTGGCCTATTTTACCGTGTGCCTCCAAGTACCCTGAAACCTCATCCTTAATAATAGTTTTCAACATCTTTCAAACCACTAAAGTCAGGCTAATTAGCCTATAATTTCAATTCTTCTGCCTCCCTCTTGGAATGACATTTGCAATTTTCCAGTCCTCTAGAAACCATTTCAGAACGGAGTGATTCTTGAAAGATTATTCTTTCACAGTCTCCTCAGCTACCCTCTTCAGAACACGGGTATAGAGCATCAGGTTCAGGTGATTTGTGTTCCTTCAGACTTTCTAGCTTCAGAAGCACCTTCCGCTAAGTAGCAACGACACTTCTGCCCTGACACTCTGCTTGTGTCTATCATATGAAGACTTGCTCGAAATACTTATTAAGTTCGTCCGCCATTTCTTTGTTTCCATTGCTACCTCTCTGGAATCATTTTCCAATGATCCGATATTTGCTCTCGTATCTCTTTTACTCTTTATAAATACCTGAAAAATCATTTTTGTATCCTCTTATATTACTGAATAGCTTACCTTCAAATTTCATCTTTTCTCTCTTTATGGCTTTTTAGTTGCCTTCTGTTGGTTTTTAAAGGCTTTTCAACCCTCTTCTCACTAATGTTGGTAATATTATATGCCCTTTACTTATATTTTATGCTGTCTTTGACTTTCTGTGTCAGCCACAGTTGCCTCATCCTCCCTTTAGAATACTACTTCATCTTTATGTTGCATAATTCCTGTGCCTTCTGAATTTCCCCCAGAAACACCAGCCAATGCTGTTCTATCATCATCCCTGCTAGTGTCCCCTTCCAATCAACTTTGGCCAGTTCCTCTCTCATGCATCTGTTTACTCCATTGTAATACTGATACATCTGATTTTATCTTCTCAAAACTGCAGGGTGAATTCTATGATATATTTGAATACTACCTCTCAAGGGCTCCTTTACCTTAAGCTCCTTAATCAAATTTGGGTTATTACATAGCCCTCAAGCCAGAATTGCTGTTCTCCTAGTGGGCTTAATCTTCCCTTTGTGGACAGGAGGAGGAGTATAGGAAACTGATACAGGACTTTGTGATATGGTGCAACTCAAACTACCTGCGTCTCAATATCACCAAGACCAAGGAGATGGTGGTGGACTTTAGGAGATCTAGGCCTCATATGGAGCCAGTGATCATTAATGGAGAATGTGTGGAGCAGGTTAAGACCTACAAGTATCTGGGAGTACAGTTAGACGAGAAGCTAGACTGGACTGCCAACACAGATGCCTTGTGCAGGAAGGCACAGAGTCGACTGTACTTCCTAAGAAGGTTGGCGTCATTCAATGTCTGTAGTGAGATGCTGAAGATGTTCTATAGGTCAGTTGTGGAGAGCGCCCTCTTCTTTGTGGTGGCGTGTTGAGGAGGAAGCATTAAGAAGAGGGACGCCTCACGTCTTAATAAGCTGGTAAGGAAGGCGGGCTCTGTCGTGGGCAAAGTACTGGAGAGTTTAACATCGGTAGCTGAGCGAAGGGCGCTGAGTAGGCTACGGTCAATTATGGGAAACTCTGAACATCCTCTACATAGCACCATCCAGAGACAGAGAAGCAGTTTCAGCGACAGGTTACTGTTGATGCAATGCTCCTCAGACAGGATGAAGAGGTCAATACTCCCCAATGCCATTAGGCTTTACAATTCAACCGCCAGGACTTAAGAACTTTTTAAAAGCTATTATTAATGCTTTTTGAGATAGTGATTTAGATGCATATCATATTTTTTTACTGAGTTAAGTATTGTATGTCATTAGTTTTGCTACAACAAGTGTATGGGACATTGGAAAAAAGTTGAATTTCCCCATGGGGATGAATAAAGTATCTATCTATCTATCAATCACAAGATGCTCTAGAAAGCCACCCTGTAGGCATAATTTAAATTCACTCTCTTGCGATCCAGCAGTAACCTGATTTTCCCCAATCTGCTTACATATTGAAATCCCCCATGATAATCGCAACATTACCCTTTTGAGATGCATTTTCTATCTCCCTTTATAATTTGTGGTCCACATCCTGGCTACTGTCATTTAAAAAAAAATTGGATAGGTATATGGACAGGAAAGAAATGGAGGGTTATGGGCTGAGTGCGGGTCAGTGGGACTAGGTGAGAGTAAGCGTTCGGCATGGACTAGAAGGGCCGAGATGGCCTGTTTCCGTGCTGTAATTGTTATATGGTTATACTGTTTGGAGGTCTGTATATAACTCCCAAAAGGGTCTTTTTACCTTTTCAGTTCCTTAACTCTACCCACAAGGATTCTACATCTTCCAATCCTATGTCACCTCTACCAGTAAAGCACCTCCATCCCTCTGCCCATCTGCCTGTCCTTTTGATACAACATGTATCCTTGGATGTTTCAGCCACGACTCAGAAATGTCCACAACATCATACCTGCCCATCTCTGTGTTACAAGATCATCTACCTTATTCTGTATACTATGTGCATTCCAATATAACACCTTCAGTCCTGTATTCGTTACCCTTGTTGATTTTGGCCCCCTGTTATACTTTAACTCATCCCACTGATTGCAATTCGCCCTATCGCCTGCCTATTCCTCCTCACAATTTCACTACACACTGGATCTAGTTGTCTACTAACTCCCCCATCCTCAGCACTATCACTCTGCCAAATTAGTTTAAGCCCTCCATCACAGCTCTAGCAAACTTGCCTGTAAGGATATTGGTCCCCCTCAGGTCCGGGTGTAATCTGTCCTTTTTGTATAGGTCATACATTCCCCAGAAGCGATCCCAACGATCCAGAAATCTGTAACCTTACCCTTAGCACCAATTCCTCAGCTACGGATTCATCTGCAAATCATCCTATACCTGCTCTCATAGACAGCAATGCAAAGATCACTAATGTGGAGGTCCTGCTTTTCAGCTTTCTGCTTAATTCCTTCTACTCCCTCTTTCCAGGACCCCCTCCCTTTTTTACCTGTGTCGTTGGTACCAATATGCACCATGGCTTCTGCCCTATCACTCTCCCCACTTAGAATATCATGGACCAGATCTGAGACGTCCCTGACCATGACCAGGGATGCGAAGACACCACTGAGGTATCTTTTGTACTGCTTTCTGCTCCTCTAACCATGGAATTCTCTATCAGTACTACGTTCCTTTTCTTCCCCCTTCCCTTCTGAGCCATGGAGCCGGACTCAGTGCATATTGTTGCTGTGGCTTCCTCCAGTAGGCTACAGGGGTACTCTGCACTGGCAGCCTATTCCCTTTCCTGACAGTCACCTTAGTTGCAAGAGGTTGGTACCTGTGTGACTGCCCCCACCCACCCCATAGTTCCTGTGTTTCACCACCTCAGTTTCCCCCTGTGACCCGAAGGTCGTCCAACTGGGTGACTCCCCCCCGCCCCATAGTTCCTGTCTGTCACCTCCTCAGTTTCCCTCTGACCCGAAGGTTGTCCAGCTGCTGCTCCATTTCCTAACACGGTCTCTAAGGAGCTGCACCTGGATGCAGTGCACTTCACACAGTTATCAGGGAGTCTGGAGGTCTCCCAGAGTTCACACATCTCAACAAAGAACATGCTGCTAGCTCCGAACCCAATATGCAACATCACTGGCATATGTTGTGGGATGTGTTGTTTAGTGGCAGTAGTACTTTACAGTATATAATAATATAAAACTATAAATTACGGTGTCACCCCTATATTAAAAAAATAAATAAGTGCAAAAAGAGAGGGGAAATGATAGAAGTAGTATTTATGGGTTAATTGTCCATTCAGAAATCTGATGACAGAAGGAAAGAAGCTGTTCCTGAAACATTAAGTGTATCTCTTCAGGCTTCTGTATCTCCCTGATGGTAGCAATGAGAAGAAGGCATGTCCTGGGTGATGGGGTAATGGATGCTCCCTTTTTGTGGCATCTCCTTTTGAAGGTGTCCTGGATGCTGGGGGAGGATACCGCCCATGAAGAAGCTGGCTGGGTTTACAACTTTCTGCAGCTTTTTCTGATGTTGTGCAGTTGCCTTTCCATACCAGACAGTAATGCAATTAGTTTGAATTGCATGGCACATCTGTAGAAATTTGCAAGTGTTTTAGATGATAGAGCAGTTGGGTAGGCGTATTAATGTGCAGGAAATGTGGTGAACTGGACATTGTGTAGACAGAAGGGACTAATTTAGTATGGTTTTAATGATTAGTTTGGCACCACATAGTGGGCTGAAAGGCTGGTTCCTGTGCTGTGCTGTTCTGTATGGATGAAATTACTCTGAGAGGGCGAAGCTCAGCTGTCTACCTGCAGGAGTGATGGGTTAGCATCTGCTGTCTGAATAGTGTGCTATTTTTACCTGCTGACTTTCTTTTTAATTTCTTTCGACATGACAGAGGTGGCAGCTCCTTGGACGGAAGAGACGGTGAAACAGTGCCTGTATTTGTACCTTGCTTTACTTCCCCAGAACCATAAACTCATCCACGAGCTTGCTGCTGTCTACACAGAGGCCATTGCTGACATCAAGCGCACTGTACTGCGTGTCATCGAGCAACCGGTAAGCCCAAGCCCGAGTTCAGAGAGTAGCACACTTTTCTCTGTCTCATTCTGAGATCTGACTTTAATTACACCAGTGCTCTACTGCTTTTCTCAGGGAGGGGGAGGTCTGGTTTTACTGGGACTTTGTGTGTCTTTGGGTGGGTGTGATGGATCTGGTGGTAAGGAATTGGGGAATGTGGGGTTAGTGCAGAAGGCAACACTGAGGTACACTAAATCTCAAGTCGCTGACAAAACAGGCCCTTTGATTTACTGAGGCTTCACCTACCACTATCCACCCATTTACTCCTAGGCAATACAAAGCTATTTTATTCTCATTAAACTCCTCCCTCTACGCACTCTATCATTCACCTGCACATTAAGGAGAATTAAACTAATCTGCCTGACTGGGATGTGGGTGGAAACAGGAAGACCTGGTGGAAGCCCACTTTGTCACAGGGAGAGCATGCAAACTGCACACAGGTGATACTTGAGGTCAGGGTTGTAGGAGCTGAGAGGCAACAGTACAGCTCAACCACTGTGTCCTCCACCTGCAAACTTGCCATTCACATACTCATGATGTGTTCCTGCAAAGTCCTCTGCTGTGGGCTCTGGTGAACCTGTTTGCTGTGAGCGGGACTGCACTTGATGTTTTGTGCTGGCAAGTGGTGAGATGTCAGTGATTGGTATCTGATGGGGCTGGGATCAGAATACTGGGCTGCCAGGAGCATGGGTGCAATGTACAACCGAGGCCAAGATCCTTTGTGCTTGATTTGGCAAGCTGAAGCTTACCTAAAGGTGATTATTTGCATGGACTGTTTTAACCACTGCTCATGATGTTAGTCTAAAAGGCATTGTCACTGCCCAGCAGCACATCAGTGAGAAGTAGGAGCAGAATCAGGTCATTTGACCCACTGAGTTTTTTTCCACTATTCGATCATGGTTAATTTATTATTCCTCTCAACTCCCATTCTCTTGCCTTCTGTCTGAAACCTTAATAATCAAGGATCTATCACAACAAATTTCATGACATATGCTGGTGATATTAAACCCGATTGTGATTCAGCTTCTACTTTGAATATAACCAGTGACTTGACCTTTGCAGCAATCTCTGGCAATGAACTCTACAGATTCACCATCCTCTGGCTTAAGAAATTCCTCCTCATCTCATCTCTGTACTAAAGGGATGTCCTTCCATTGAGGCTTAAGCCTCTTCTCCTTGACTCTCCCTCTATTTGAAAAATTCTCTTCATCCACTCCATCAAGGCTTTTCAATATTTGATAAATTTTAATGTGATCCCCCTCATATTTCTAAACCAGCAAATAAAGGACTGGGCCATCAAATCCTCTTCATGTGTTGTACTGTTCTATATGTTAAACCCTTTCATTCTCAAGATTATTCTCATGAACGTCCTGTGAACCCAGCTCATCCTTTTTTAGATATGGGGCCTAAAACAGTGCTCTAAATGTGATCTGACCAATGCCTTATAAAGCCTCAGCGTTACATTCTTGCTTTTATATTCTGGTCCTTTTGAAATGAATGCTAACAGTGCACTTGCCTTTCTTACTACTGTCTCAACCTGCAAATTAACTTGAGTGAGTGCTGCACTAGGGCACCCAAGTCCCTTTGCATCTCCATTTTCTGAATTCACTACACTCTTTTAGAACATAGCCTTTATTCCTTCTGCCAAAGTGCATGATCATACAGTTCCAGGGAGGTTTGTACATAATTCCTTTGTGAGTAAGGATGACTGAGTACAAAAGATCAGCCAAATGGTTACTCCTTTTCAAGTTCTGATGTTCTTGTTTTAGAGAAGATTGAGACTATTTTCCACTGTCTCCTGACCGATACCTATCCCTGAGCCAACATTACTAATATGAATGATATCATCACTGTTTTAGTACCATTTTCTCCATGCAATTTGAATGCTACATTTTCCACATCGTTTTTCACTGCTTGTTTCAATGTACATGTGATTAATAAACTTGAATTTTGAATGTCGGGCTGCTGCTAGAATTGGTTATTGATTGTGTTCTTATTGTGCTTTGATCTAATAGTCAGGATCGGAATAGGTTTACTATCACCAGCATGTGTCGTGAAATTTGTTAATGCAGCAGCAGTTCAATACAATACATAATATAGAAGAAACAAAAACACAAAATAAAATAGTAATAAATAAATCAATTACAGTATACGTATATTGAATAGATTAAAAATTGTGCAAAAAACAGAAATACTATATATTAAAAAGTGAGTTAGTGTTCAAGGGTTCAGTGTCCATTTAGAAATTGGATGGCAGAGGGGAAGAAGCTATTCCTGAATCACTGAGGGTGTGCCTTCAGGCTTCTGTACCTCCTACTCGATGGCAACAGTGAGAAAAAGGCATGCCCTGGGTGCTGGAGGTCCTTAATAATGGATGCTGCCTTTCTGAGACACCGCTCCTTGAAGATGTCATGGGTACTTGGTAGGCTGGTACCCAAGATGGAGCCGACTAAATTTACAACCCTCTGCAGCTTCTTTCAGTCCTGTGCAGTAGCCCCCCCCTTCCCCCCCCCCCCCCATACCAGGCAGTGATACAGCATGTCAGAATGCTCTCAAAGGTACATCTATAGAAGATTTTGAGTGTTTTTGTTGACATACCAAATCACTTCAAGCTCCTAATAAAGTATAGTCGCTGTCTTGCCTTCTTTGTAACTTTATCAATATGTTGGGACCAGGTTAGATCCTCAGAGATCTTGACACTGAGGAACCTGAAACTGCTGACTCTCTCCACTTCTGATCCCTCTATGAGGATTGGTATGTGTTCCTTCGTCTGAACCTTCCTGAAGTCCGCAATCAGTTCTTTCGTCTTACTGATGTTGAGTGCCAGGTTGTTGCTGTGGTACCACTCCATTCGTTGGCATATTTCACTCGTGTACACCCTCTTGTCACCACCTGAGATTCTACCAACAATGGCTGCATCATCAGCATATTTATAGATGGTATTTGAGCTCTGCCTAGCTACACAATCATGAGTATATAGAGAGTGGAGCAGTGGGCTAAGCACACATCCCTCAGGTGCACCAGTGTTGATAGTCAGCGAGGAGGAGGTGTTATCACCAATCTGCACAGACTGTTGTCTTCCGGTTAGAAAGTTGAGGATCCAATTTCAGAGGGAAGTACAGAGGCCGAGGTTCTGCAACTTCTCAATCAGGATTGTGGGAACGATGGTTTTAAATGCTGAGCTTCATTCCAGTCACGACCAACCTCTCAAAGCATTTCATCACTGTAGATTTGAGAGCTACCGAGCGATATTGGGTGATAGTCATTAAGGCAGCTCACATTATTCTTCTAGCAAACAGATAGTTTGCTTGCTAGAACAGTTAATGTCGCATGTAGTCATGCTGCTGTGGGTAAGGATTATATGTAGTGTGACCAGATAAGGACAGCACTTTTCCTTCCTGAAATAATACTATTAGTGCAACAGATGTTTTTTTTTCCAAAAGTTATTGGCTTGTCTGTTGATAGCACTGATTTCATATCTTCATTTAAATTCTCCACCTCCCATGGTGGGATTTGAACTTGTGTCTCTGGCTCATTGGTCCAGCGTAAGTCAAAGAGTTTAATGCTGCAGGAACGCCACCATTCTTAGAATTGGGTATGTATGGCAGCCCAGACAGACATGCACTCCTTCCCCTCCCCTCAACTTCCCATTTTGGCTTCTTCCTCCTTCCTTCCTGATGAAGGGACTCAGCCTGAAACAGCAATTGTTTATTCCCCTCTACAGATACTGCCTGACCTGAGTTCCTGCTGCATTTTCTGTGTGTTACGTTAATTTAATAATGGAATGGTGTTGAAACAAAACTGAGCACTTTTAGACCATCAATTTCCATCTCAATGCTGTTGGTGTCGTTTCAGATTCGAGGAATGGGAATGAATTCTCCTGAACTTCTACTGTTGGTGGAGAACTGTCCGAAAGGTGCTGAAACCCTTGTGACCCGCTGCCTGCACATTTTAACAGACAAAGGTAATCACTGGGATCTGTAATAATTTGACATAATTGTCTACAGACTGCAGAATTTATCCGGAGCATAAGTAATGTGGGAAATATTCGCTCCTGAGCCGTGAGCACAGAGAGGAATTATAGGAGATAAATGTCTGCTCTACGGCTGTGTTGAGTATTTAGGCATGAAGACAATTACATAACTATATTTTAGAAAATTAAAGCTTAAAGTTCACTCTATAGTTCCTGCTACAGTTTTCTGATCATGTAGAATATACAGTATATCACAGGATATACACTTGGTGGCCACTTCATTAGGCACAGGATGGGAACATGACATGGTCTTCTGTTGCTGTAGCCCATCCACTTCAAGGTTGGATGTGTTGTGCATTCAGAGATGCTCTCCTGCACACCACTGTTGCAACACGTGGTTAGTTGAGTTCCTGTCGCCTTCCTGTCAGCTTGAACAAGTCCAGCTATTCTCCGACCAGAAAAGGCATTTTTATCCACAGACTGGATGATTTTAGTTTTTCGCACCATTCTCTGTAAACTCTAGAGATTGTTGAGTGTGAAAATCCCAGGAGATCAATTTAAGAGATCCTCAAACCACCCTATCTAGCACCAACAATCATTCCACGGTCACTTAGACCACGTTTCTTTCCCCATTCTAATGTTTGGTCTGATCAAAACTCTTGACCATGTCTGCATGGCTTTATGCATTGAGTTGCTGCCAGTGATTGCTTGATTAGATATTTGCATTAATAAGCAGTTGTATCCAATAAAACAGCCACTGAATGTATGTGCAAACATGAGGAAATCTGCAGATGCTGGAAATTCAAACAACACACACAAAATGCTGGTGGAACACAGCAGGCCAGGCAGCATCTATAAGGAGAAGCACTGTCGACGTCCTTCATCAGTCCTGATGAAGGGTCTCGGCCCGAAACGTCGACAGTGCTTCTCCTTATAGATGCTGCCTGGCCTGCTGTGTTCCACCAGCATTTTGTGTGTTTTCACTGAATGTATGTTTCATGTTGAGTACTTTGTTTCATTGGCCAACATAAATATCTGCCATATTGTAGTTTTGTCAAGGTACTTCTGTTCTCTGCTGGATTTTCTTTTGCTGGGGTCAAACACTGAGCGATTGAATTCAGTTTCACAGTTGGGTTTGTGGCAACTTTGAAGGCTCAGTGTAGCAAAGGGATCCTGGTGGGGAAGGAATATTTATCCACCATGACATGCTTGTCCTTTTCCTTCATTGGCTTGTTACAAGGATGCTTTCTCAATAATGATCAATTAGGCACAGAATATTTATTTATGGACAAGTACTTTATTGTCTCAAGTAACAAGCATGTGAATTTACAAATTAAATACACCAGGTTTCCCTGACCCTCCATGATCAGTCAAAGAAAAAAGGTTGGTCTCCACAGAGTTCTCACTGATTGTGCTCTTAAAATCCATCATTTTTATTTTTTTCCTTATCAATCTATGATATTTCAATTCTGTTGGTTCAAGGCCATCTGACTGACCTGTGTCAGTTCTGAATGGATATAGCGAGAGCTATAAGCAGTATTGCTTTATGGCTGTTTCCTTCAGTCTTGTGGCTTGCGGGATTTCTTTTGTCCAACTCAGACTGGTTCAGCCAAACACTGGATCTAGATGACCAGATCACATGTTGTTCCTTCTATAAGCTGCATTTTACATCATGAAGATCTTCTTAACTGAAAATGGTCTCTAAAGGAAACTCATTGTACCCATGTTCAGTTGCTCTGATTAAGTTATCACTGAGCAAGAATCAGTTCACCAAACAGTTAACAAAATGGTAATTGCAAGGACAGTCTCTCAAAATGGCCGTGTCTGTTCTTGCAACAACATGGTAAGAACAAAGACTTCAGCAATGTCCGTTTCCACCTGCCTCATTCTTATTCACTGATTTGTAATTTGTTGTTCTTTCTGGTTGACAGAAACTGTTAATAGAGCTTGAATGTTATCCAGTAACAATCCGATATAATTTCAGTTCCTCCGTCACCGGAGCTGGTGAAGCGAGTCCGTGATCTCTACCACAAGAGGGTTCCAGACGTCAGATTTCTGATCCCGGTGTTGAATGGCCTTGAGAAGGTACTATAATGTTTTCAGACTGAAGTTATGGCAAAGATGGCTCCTAGTAGGAAAATGAGTAACAATGGAGGGGACAGAGTGTCGGAAGGAGCGGGAGGGTAACGTGTCAGTCCTTATGGATATGAAATAGCAAGAGGCTTCCCATTGAAGTTCTAGTTCAGTTTATTGTTATTCAAGTGTACGCATGTATACTGTCAAAGGAGGTGTTTCTCCAGACCAAGGTGCACAGCACAGTACATAGAACCCAAACACAACACAAAGTAATATTACCACAAATAAATTCACAAATAATAAGATGCATATACGATACAAGTTAGAAAGAAAACAATTTAACATTACTGGCGCTTCATACATGATGAGTCGTGGGTGTTGGGAGGGGGTTCAGTAGTCTTATGGCCTGGGGGAAGAAGCTGTTTCTCATCCGAACAGTTCTTGTCGAAACACTATGGTACCACCTGCCTGATGGTAGGAGGTCAAGGAGAATGTAGGATGGATGGGAGGGATCATTGACAACGCTAAGGGCCCTGAGTACACATCACTCCTGATAAGTATCTCAGATAGGTGGAAGAGAGACTCTTACGATCCTCTCAGTCCTTTGTAGGGACGCGGTCAGATGCCTTGCAGGTGTTGTACCAGATGGCAATGCCACTGGTCAGGACAATCGGGTGCAGGGAGAAGAGCCTCAGTCTCCTAAGGAAGTGGAGATGGCGTTGTGCTGTCTTGACCAAAGAGGGACCAGGTGAGATCGTCTATTATGTGCACTCTCTGAAACTAGGTTCTCCTAACTCTGCATAGAAGAGCCATGGACGTGCAGTGAGGAGTGGTCAACCTGCGCATTCCTAAAGTCAGCAATCATCTCTTTGGTCGTGTCCATGTTGAGACTCGAGTTGTTGTGCTCACTCCATTCTACCAGCCGCTCTACCTCCTCTCTTGGCATCACTGCAGTCATCAGCAAACTGAATTCGGTTTGAACTGAATCTAGAATGCAGCCATGTGTCAGAAATGTGAACAGCAGCAGGCTGAGCTTGCAGCTGTGGGGAATACTGGTGTTCATCGTGATGGAGCTAGAGATGTTTCTGCCAACATAGACTTTCTGTCTAGAAGTTCAGGATCCAGTTACAGGGAGAAGGGTTGAGATCCAAGGGGACAGTTTCCTTTCTAGCTTCTAAAGGATGGTTGTATTAAACACAGAGCTGAAGTCAATGAGCAGCAGCCTGGCACATATGGCATCATTTTCCAGGTGGGACAGGACGAAGTGGTGTGTGAGATTATGGCACTATCAGTGGATCGATTTCAGTAATAAACGAATAGGAAGGGGCCCAGTGTATCAGGAAGATGGGATTTAATGCAAATCATAACCAGCTGCTCAAAACACTTCATTCTTGTTGATGTCATTACTACTAGATGGTAGTCATTGAGGCAGGTTACTGTTGCCCTCTTGGGCACCGGGATGATACTAGCTGTCTTGAAGGCTGTAGGGGGCAATGAACTGTTCCAGAGAGATGTTGAAGATGTTTGCTAGAGTTTCAGGTAACTGGGCTGCACAGTCTCTCAGCACCCAACCAGGTATGGTCTGAATAGGATCTTCCTCACTCTAGACAGAGTGCCTGCTCCTCGGGGGGTGGGGGGGAGTGGGAGTTGGGGAGAAGTGGGCTGGGAGCCTTCCTCATTCCATAACTCAAACTGAGCATAAAAGACATTCAGGAAGAGAAGTGTCACTGTCATTGTTATGCAGTGTGCACTTGTAGTGTTATGGTCTGAATGCCCTGCCACATGCACCCTCTGTCTCTTGTGTTGCAGAAGTGGCTCTGTGAATAATCCCGTTTTGTCTTCCTGATGGTGCAGGCCTGAGAGCTGTCTTATCTGCTGATGTGAAGGCAACATCCGGACCTCTCAGCCATGAGCCAATGCTGTCAGCCTTGATTTATCCCCACATATGTTTAATAGTAGTGATGTCCTCAGTGCACTTCTCTATGTAGCCAGTCACAAATCTTGCGTATTCACCGATGTTAATATGTTTGTTGCAGGAAGCCGTCTGCTTGAATCTGTTCCAGTCCATGTTTTCAAATCTGTCCTGTAATGTTGAAGTTGCTTCTTCTGGTCTGATCTTTATCTCCCTTTGAAGTGGTTTGATATGTTTAATCGGTGATCAGTGTGCAGAAATTAGCATGACAGATAAGTGGTCAGAGAATCCCATTTTAAGAACATAAAACACTACAGTACAGTGCAGGCCCTCGAGCTCATGATGTTGTGATGACCTTTTAACCTACTCTAAGATCAATCTAACCCTTTCCTCCTACATCCAGTGCCTACTCAAGTCTCAAGGTACATTTATTATCAAAGTATGTATACAGTATAGAACTCTGAGACTTGTTTTCCCAAAGGCAGCCACGAAACAAAGGAACATCATAGAACCTGTCTAAAGAAAACCCTACACCCTAAACTCAAACACCTTATGCATGGAAAATAGAAATAATAGCACAAACAACAAAAAGTGTGAATATTACACAACATTAGATATCATCAAACCGCAGAGAAAGAGGCTGCAGAGCTAACGCTGCCATCAAATCATACAAATAGTAAAAAAAAAGTGTAAACAAAAACACGTCACATGAACTGCAGAGTCCCTCAAAAGTGAATCCACAGCTGCTTTCAGTGCTGAGGACATTGAACATCAAAATGCAGAATGAGTCCACTGAGCTGATGGAACCTTGCCATGTGGGGCCCAAGACTCCTGCACCTTCTGCCGGCTGCAGTGAGAGGGAGACTGCTCGAGGACAGGCAGATGGCACAGAACACATTCGTTTGCTGCTCTTGGCCTCATCATTTTTAATCTTTCTCAACACTTTAATGAGTGTAATGAACCCAACCACAGGTTTCTGTTCTGCTATTAGGTATCGATGACCTTCACATCTGTCTGTCACCATATCCCCAAGGAGATCGCAAAAGCACCAGCTCATTTAGTTGGCTCAAAAACACATCCTCAAATGGAAATAGATCACAGTTCAGGAGAGATATATTTAAGAGCAGAAAAGTGTCTAGTAATTTCATGAGCTGTCTGCAGGATGTCACAGTTGGTTGTTGGCACCATCTTGCAACCAAAGAATATCTTAAGAATGTCTTATGTCACTAGTGTGTCAGCCTTCATCACCACTCCTGACAATGCCCCTCTACTTCCATCCAATCACATTAAAATTATCTCCACTCATATTAGCCATTTCCGCTCTGGGATAAAGTATCTGGCTATCCGCTTGATCTGTGCCTCTTAGCACCTTGCACACTTTTCCAGGTTTTTGCTTCCTTTCTGACTGCTTTGCCTTGCTTTACTTTACCTATTGAACCTTCTGTGCCCCAAACCTGTTGACATTATTGGTTAACTTAATATGATAGACCTAGGAGAGGCAGTGGATGTTATTTACTTGGATTTTCAGAAGGTGTTTGATAAGGTGCTACACATGAGGCTTCTTAACAAGATGAAATCCTATGCCGTTATAGGAAAAATACTGGCATATGTAGTGGAATGGCTGACAAACAGGAGGCAGCAAGTGGGAATAGAAAGGGCCTTTTCTGGTTGGCTGTCAATGACTAGTGGTGTTTCTCAGGGACCAGTATTGGGACTGCTGCTTTTCACATTATTTGTCAGTGACTTAGATTATGGAATTGATGGCTTTGTGGCAAATTTTGTGGATGATATGAAGATGGGTGGAGGGGTAGGTAATGCTAAGGAAGCAATGCGATTGCAGCAAGACTTAGACAAATTGGAAGAAGGGGCAAAAAAGTGGCAGATGGAATACAGTGTTGGGAAATGTATGATAATGCATTTTGGTAAAAGGAACAATAGTGCGGACTATTATCTAAATGGGGAGAAGGTTCAAACATCAGAGGTGCAGTGTGACTTAGGAGTCCTTGTGCAAGACTCCCAGGAGGTTAATTTATTAAGTCTGTGGTAAAGAAGGCAAATGCAATGTTGACATTTATGTCAAGGGGAGTTAATGCTGAGCCTTTATAAGACACTAGTTTTGGGCATCATATCTCAGAAAGGATGTGTTGTCATTGGGGAGAGTCCAGAGGAGTTTCATAAGGATGATTCTGGGAATGAAGGGTTAACATAGGAGAGTATTTGGCAGCTTTGGGCCTGTACTCACTGGAATTTAGAAGAATGCAGGGGGATCTCAATGAAATCTACTGAATATTGAAAGGACTAGATAGGGTGGATATTGAGAGGATATTTCGTATGGTATGGGTATCCAGAACTAGAGGACACAGCCTCAAAATTGAGGGGCGACCCTTTAGAACAGAGGTAAGGAGGAATTTTTGTAGCCAGGGAGTAGTAAGCCTGTGGAATGCTCCGCCACAGACTGCACTGGAGGTCAAGTCCAGCATGTATTTAAGGCAGAAGTTGATCGTTTCCTGATTGGTCAGGGCATCAACGGATATGGCGAGACGGCAGCTATAAGGAGTTGAGTGACATCCGGGATCAGCCATGATGGAATGGTGGAGCATACTTGATGGGCTGACTAACCTAATTCTGCTCCTGTGTCTTATGGTCTTAAGGACTTTGCATGAAAACTCAACTCTCCTTTTGAGCAAGATGACCCTTGAAAAGAGGAGGATCTAAGATAAGTGCTAACATACTGTACATCAAGGATCGTTGTGGTCAACTTGCTGATGAGAAAATAGCCAGTGTCCAAGTCTAAATGTGGTGCAATCTCTAAACTGTTTTGAGTTTATAGCTAATTTCATTGTCCTTCCCTCAACGGCAGAAGTTCCCTGATACAGCAGCGAGTGTCATGTGTGAAGCTGCTTCAGTATGTTTCTTGAAATAATAAGTAACCTTGTACTAACTCTCTTTCACAGAAAGAAGTAATCCAGGCGCTGCCCAAACTAATCAAATTGAATCCCATTGTGGTGAAGGAGGTCTTTAACCGGCTTCTGGGGACTACACACAGTGAGTCGTGGTGATGTTTGCAGGGAGGTGGGGGTTGGTAACGGAGGAGAAATTGTGTGCTGTGTTGGGAAGTGAAGGAATTGCATTCATATGATGGGAGGCTGTAGGTTCTGTCATTTTCAGTGTCCTGTAGGCGCACCCTGGAGTTGTACACTGCCTTTTACCAGCCTCCTTTTTATTGACTCTGGCCACTCTTCCCGCTGCCCACCTTCCATCGCCCAACTCCCACTCTGGTCAAGGATACTTCTCACCCTGTCTTCTCACCCTAGGGTGCTTCTCAGCCTGTCTTCCCAGGAGAGGAGAGAAGGTAGAATGTCTAAGGTGAGAGGCATCCTTGAGCGGAGTGGGAACACATACCACTAGGGTCAAGGACAGCTTCTATATCACTAATATCAATGTTCCTGCACTGCAATTTCCCAGTAGCTTTTATATCAAATTAAGTTTTCTTTCTATAACTTGATATGCATATGTACAGCATGATCTGACTGAATGACATACAAAAAAAAGCACTTTTCTGTATCTCGGTATGCGTGACAATAATAATAAACCAAGCCAAATCTCTAGGGCAGCTTGGTAGTGTAGTGGCTGGTGTAATGCTATTACAGCCCCAGTGACCCGGGTACGCTGTCTGTAAGAAGTTTGTACATTCTGTCTGTGATTGGTGGGTGCTCTGGTGTCCTTCCACAGTGTAAAGACATACGGTTTAGTGTGTTCATTGTTCACGTGGGTGGAATTGGGCCACATTAAATAACGGGAGTTGTCCATTGGATGGGAATAAGGTGGAGGTAATGTTTTGCAGTGGAATTTTACTTGCTGGATGTAATTTGCTGTTAATAAGCATAAGATGGGGTGTACGTGGGAGTCTACATTCTCTGCCTACTGTAAGACTTTAAAGTCCGAACTATGTAATATTTCTTCTTCTCTTCTAGTGGGTGAGGGAGGCTCAGCAGCTATTTCTCCCTTGACCCCTGGTGATCTTCTCATTGCTCTGCACAACATAGACTCTACCAAATGCGACATGAAGTCAATAATCAAAGGTAACTAATACCCACAGTATCTCTGTATTTTCTTCTTATCTCTCACTGCACCCTCCCCCAGCTGATTGCAGGGTCCTGGCAAACAATCCAATACTCTCATTGATGAATCTCGTGTTCTGAGGCCAATTACATTAAACATGGGCATGGTTTGAGAAAGCTGATTTTGAGTAAAATGTTTATTCCCATTTCTGTCAGGAAAATTAGCTGAGCTGTCTGCTTTTGCTATGGGATGTCAGTTTACGTAGTTATATAGCATGGAGATGGATCACAGAACATCGGAACACAGGACAACATGGGGTGTTGTACATAGTGTTATACATAGTACAACACAGGAACAGGCCCTTCAGCCCTTAATGTCTGTGCTGAACGTGATGCCAAATTAAATTGAATCTCTTCGGCCTGCATAGGGTCCATATCCCTCCATTTCCTGCAGAGTCATATGTCTAACAGTTTCTTTCTGCTTCCATCACTACCCCTGACAGCCCATTCCAGGCACCAATTACTCTCTGTGTAAAATAAAACTTACCTTGCACATTTCCTTTAAAGCTTCCCCATCTCATCTTAAATCATATCTTCTAGTATTTGATAATTATAACCTGGGGAAAAGATTCTGACTGACTGCCCTATCTGTGCCTCTCTTAATTCTATAGACTTGTATTAGGTCTCCTCTCAGCCTTCAGTACTCCGGAGAAAATAAGCCACGTTTGGCCAACCTCTCCTTGTAGCTCAGACCCTCTAATCCAGGGAGTATGCTGTTGAACCTCTTCTGCACCCTTTCCAAAGACTTCACACTCTTGTAATGGAGCAGCTAGAATTGTACATCTTCTGCTCAATGAACATCTAGGACCAGTGATTGTCTCACTGACCAACAAGCACTGATTTCAGCTAATTCTGTTTTAATAATATTCTCACCACATTCCCATCAAACCTTTTAGATTCTACCACTCATCTATACAATAAGGCCATTTATACCAGTCACTTGACCTTTCTGATGGTAGTGATGAGAGGAGGGCATGCTCTGAATGGTGAAGGTCCTTGATGATAGACACTGCCTTATGAACCATTGCCTTTTGAAGATGTTCTCAATGATGGAGAGCCTAGTCCCGTGAGTCTACTGGATGAGTCTACAACTGTCTGTAGCTTTTTCTAATCCTGTCAATTGTTTTCAAAGACTTGTCTTATTAGTCCCATTTCCAATTAATTTCACTAACAAGCTGTTTATGCCCACTCAGTGGAATTTTATTTTTTGTTTTTTGCACCATTCTCTAAAAATTCTAGAGACTGTTGTGCGCAAAAATCCCAAAAGATCAGCAGTTTCTGAGATACACAAGCTACACCATCTGGTGCCAACAATCATTCCATGATCAAAGTCGCTGAGATATTTCTTCTCTGGTCTGAATAACAACTGAACATCTTGACCATGTATGTATGTTTTTGTGCATTGTGCTACCACATGATTGGATATTTGCATTAATGAGCAGATGTACAGGCATACTTAATAAAGTGGCCACTTAGTGTATAAGTCAATCAGTTACATTTTGTAGATGAGCATTCTGGATAATGCTTCTGTGACCTGTACTTCTCCTAATTCCCTTCACCTTTAGATTCTCCCTAATACCTAGTTTTTCTGCTGTCCTCTCCAAATGATTCCTATTGTCTGGGGGTTGAATGGCTTCAAAAAGGCAACAATTATACCAGTGCCTAAGAAGAATAATGTGAGCTGCCTTAATGACTATCACCTGGTAGCACTCACATCGACAGTGATGAACTGCTTTGAGGAGTTGGTCATGACTAGACTGAACTCCTGCCTCAGCAAGGACCTGGACCCATTACAAGTTGCCTATTGCCACAATAGGTCAACGGCAGACACAAGCTCAATGGCTGTTCACACAGCTTTAGACCAGCTGGACAACGGAAACACCTACGTCAGGATGCTGTTCATTGACTATAGCTCAGCATTTAATACCATCATTCAAACAATCCTGATTGAGAAGTTGCAGAACCCGGGCCTCGGTACCTCCCTCTGCAATTGGATCCTTGACTTCCTAACCGGAAGACCACAATCTGAGCGAATTGGTGATAACATCTCCTCCTCGCTGACAATCAACACTGGTGCACCTCAGGGGTGTGTGCTTAGCCCACTGCTCTACTCTCTATATACTCATGACTGTGTGGCTAGGCATAGCTCAAATACCATCTATAAACTTGCTGACGATACAATCATTGTTGGTAGAATCTCAGATGGTGACGAGAGGGTGTACAGGAGTGAGATATGCCAACTAGTGGAGTGGTGCCACAGCAACAACCTGGCACTCAATGTCAGTAAGATGGAAGAGCTGATTGTGGACTTCAGGAAGGGTAAGATGAAGGAATGCATTTCAATCCTTATAGAGGGATCAGAAGTGGAGTGAGTGAACAGTTTCAAGTTTCTCAGTGTCAAGATCTCTGAGGATCTAACCTGGTCCCAACATATCGATGCAGTTATAAAGAAAGCAAGACAGCGACTATACTTCATTAGGAGTTTGAAGAGATTTGGTATGTCAACAAATACACTCAGAACTTCTATAGTTGTACCGTGGAGAACATTCTGACAGGCTGCATCACTGTCTAGTATGGGGGGGGGGGGGTGCTACTGCACAGGACTGAGAGAAGCTGCAGAGGGTTGTAAATCTAGTCAGCTCCATCTTGGGTACTAGCCTACAAAGTACCCAGGACATCTTCAAGGAGCGGTGTCTCAGAAAGGCAGCATCCATTATTAAGGACCTCCAGCACCCAGGGCATGCCCTTTTCTCACTGTTACCATCAGGTAGGGGGTACGGAAGCCTCAAGGCACAAACTCAACGATTCAGAACAGCTTCTTCCCCTCTGCCATCCGATTCCTAAATGGACATTGAACCCTTGGACACTACCTCACATTTTTAATATAAATTATTTCTCTTTTTTTGCACATTTTTTAATCTATTTAATATTTGTATACTGTAATTGATTTACTTTTTTCTTTTTTATTATATATTGCATTGAACTGCTGCTGCTAAGTTAACAAATTTCATGATGCATGCTGGTGGTAATAAGAAACATAAAAACATAGAAAACATACAGCACAACACAGGCCCTTTGGCCCACAAAGCTGTGCCAAACATGTCCTTACCTAGAACTACCTAGGCTTTATGCGTAGCCCTCTATTTTTCTAAGCTCCATGTACCTATTCAGGAGTCTCTTAATAGACCCTATTGTTTCTGCCTCCACCACCGTCACCGGCAGCCCATTCCACGCACTCACCTCTCTCTGCGTTTTTAAAAAAAAACAACTTACCCCTGATGTCTCCTCTGTACCGACTTCCAAGCACCTTAAAACTGTGCCCTCTTGTGTTAGCCATTTCAGCCCTGGAAAAAAGCCTCTGACTTTCGACATGATCAATGCCTCTTATCATCTTGTACACCTCTATCAGGTCACCTCTCATCCTCTGTTGCTTCAAGGAGAAAAGGCGGGATTCACTCAACCTTTTCTCATAAGGCATACTCCCAGTCCAGGCAAGCAAAAAAAAAATGGAACGCTTCACAAATTTGCGTGAACCTGATTCTGATTCTATTCTGTGAAAGGTTGGGACACATTTCTAACTCTAAGGTTCTTGTATAAATAACTATTGTTTTCCCTTCAGAGTTAAAAGTAAGTAAAGCTGAGTCCAATACTGTTTCCACAACCCATGGATTCACTTTCAAGGATTCTTCATCTCATGTTCTCTATTGCTTATCAATTATTATTTGTCTTTCTTTTTGTATGTGCACAGTTTGTTTTTTGTATCCTTTTTGGTATGATGTTTCCTTGATTCTCTTGTGATTTGTGTATTTACTATGACTACCCACAGGAAAATGAATCTCTTGGTTGTATATGGGGTACATGTACTTTGATAATAAATTTGCTTCAGACTGCTTATGATTTTTTTCCTTTTAAGCTACAAACCTGTGCTTTGCGGAGAGGAATGTGTACACATCAGAGGTTCTTGCTGTTGTGATGCAGCAACTGATGGAACAGAGCCCACTGCCGATGTTGCTGATGAGAACAGTCATTCAGTCCCTCACCATGTATCCACGTCTTGGGGGTTTTGTTATGAACATCCTGTCCCGCCTCATAATGAAGCAGGTAATGGGGGAAGGAGGTGAATTTGACTTTTCTTTGGCAATGGAATGAGTATGTCACTGAGTTGCGTTCAGTTCCCTCCAGGGTTATTTTTTGTTTTTAATTTATTTAGAGATACAGCACAGAATAGATGCTCTTAGCACCATCAAGCAACCCCCAACAATCCTGATTCAATCCTGATCTAATCATGGGGTAATTTACAATGACCTATTAACCTGCTCAGTCTGTCTTTGGACTGTGGGAGGACCTGGAGAAAACCCACACATTCCATAGAGGCTCCTTGCAGAGGATGCCAGAGTTGAACTTGGAACTCCAACACCTTGAGCTGTAATAGCGTTATGCTAGCTGCTATGCTATCTTAAATTTTTTTAAATCCCCTCCCAAGATGCTCAAACTTCTTAAACTCTGACTTTTTGATCATCCCCAAATTTAATTGGCAGCAGTATCTTCAGCTTTCAGTCCATGGAGGCTGCTAAGTTCCTGATTAGTAAAGGAATCAAAGTTTATGAGGAGAAGATGGGATAATGGGGTTGAGAGAGAAAATAAATCAGCCATGATTGAATGGCAGAGCAGGGTCAATGGGCCAAATGGTCTTATAGGCTTAAGCCTTCTCTCTGTTTCCTGATTAAGCCTGTGACCTGTTTTTCTCTTTAACCAAACATTTATTCCTCTGTAGTAGCACACACAAAATGCTGGAGGAACCCAGCAACATCTATGGAAATGAGCAAATAGTTAACATTTCGGGTCGAGTCTCTTTGTCAGGATTTGAAAGGAAGGGGAAGAAGCCAGAATAAAGAGGTGGAGGAAGGAGTACAAGATGGAAGGTGATAGGTGAAGCCAGGTAGGTGGGGAGGGGAGATGAAGTAAGAAGCTGGGAGGTGATAAGTGGAAAAGGCAAAGGGCTGGAGAAGAAGGAATCTGATAGGGGAATGGGAAGGAGGAGGGGCAGGGGAATGGGAAGGGGAAATTTCAGGCAGGTGAGAAGAAGAGGAAAGAGGCCAAAATGGAGAAATTAAGAAGAGAGAACGATTGGAGTAACTTCCAGAAGTTGGAGAGTGGAGATAATCTGTGGAATACAAGGTATTGCTCCTTCAACCTGAGAGTTCTTCATCATGGCAGAATAGGATGCCATGGACTGACTTGTCAGAGCGGGAATGGGGATAAGAATTGAAATGGTTGGACACCAGAAAACTTTGCATGTTGTGAATGGAGCTGAAGCACTCCTCATCAGGACCATTAGTCCTATCGGCATTAAAGCTTCAGTATTGATAGGACTGATGGTCCTGTTGAGGGGTCTTGGCCCGAAACGTTGACTGTTTATTCCTCTCAATAGATGCAGAGTTCCTCCCATATTTTGTTAGTGTTGATCTGGATTTCCAGCATCTGCAGAATATCGTATTATTTATTCATCTGCCCCAGTATCTCCTCATGAGATGGTGTCAGTTTTAGTTTGTAACAGAGCCCTTGGGTTGTTTTGTTATGTTTATTGTACTGTACTGTATGAACACCAGTTGACTGGCGATGTTGGGGTACTTGGAACCTGGTTATTGAGCTGGAGCTTCTCTGTGCTGATACAGGTTTGGAAGTATCCCAAGGTGTGGGAAGGCTTCATTAAGTGCTGCCAACGAACAAAGCCTCAGTCCTTCCAGGTGCTGTTGCAACTTCCACCCACCCAACTTGCCAATGTTTTCGAGAAATGCCCAGAACTCCGAGAACCACTCCTGACACACGTGCGTTCTTTCACGCCACACCAGGTATGTAGATGCCGTTTGGGTTGAAAAGAATTACTTTCCTGTAACTCCCAGCTTTTTTAAGATGCAACAGACAATACCTGTACTGTTTCTGAGTAGTGTAGTGGCTGAATATGACTGACACCAGCAGAGTTAGTCAGAGTACCACTGTGCAACGGCGTTGGAAGTTAGGAGAAGAGGAATGGGGAGAGCTGTTACTAGTGTCTTTAATAGCTTGCCAGTGTTGATAAATTAATTGCAACAGGCCCTTCTGGTCTAACAAGCCTGTGACACCTATTTACACCCATGGAACTGATTAACCACTAACCAGTACATCTTTGGAATGTGGGGGGAAACACATGGTCATGCTGAGAAGGTATAAACTCTTTACAGGCTGCAGCGGAACTCAACCCGGTTGCTGGCACTGTAATAGTGTTATACTAACCGCTATTATACTGTGCTGCCTCTTCATGAGCTCTTCATGAGCCTTATTAAAAATGTATCTACACTATATCTATAGGACCCTTCATCAACTTTGGACTGCCACTACTGCAATCCTCCCATTCCTTTGTATTTCTTTAATTCCTCTTCAAATCTAATACAGTTTGATCACCACAATCAAATAGATGTGGTGTTTTACCAAGGGAAGCTAATCACCTTACAGTAGATTCAGGTTCATTAGGACATATCAGGACCAATACATTTGGCTCAACTGAGTGGCCAAATTTTCATGGAAATGGTTAGAATTGTATATTTTTAAAAAAAGAAACTGAGTAAAAAATACATATTTCAATGTAACACAGAACAAATTAGAATACTACCAAAAGTACTACAGTACTATAAAACTATATTTCCTGATATTTGTCAATGGAGAGATTCATCTAGTGTAACCAAGGAACAAAATCAGTGCAGACACCTAGTGTTGATAATGGACTGCCTTCATTCAATGCCATCCATCGATGATTACATCCTCCGAATTTTCACTTTCATTTTAACATTCAAGATGATTTTGATACCTTTAAATTCCTCATAGTCCTAACTTGTTGAAGTAGTGAAGTTGTTTCATTTTCAGTCTTAGCTGTTTCTGGCATCTCCAAGACTGAATGCTTGAAACTGTAGTGAGTAAAACAGTTCTGAATTGTCGTGCTGCTTATTCCTTACCAATCATCAGTGACAAAAATCACAGCGTTTTGAACATAAATACACTCAACGGATGCTATTTTAAAAACTGTTCACTATAAACACAGTGAAGTGTCTAACAGCCAAGCAAGGGCATACAACTGACACTAGTTTAGAAACTGTTTGACAAAGGTCACCTGGCCTAATTAAGCGGCACAGTACTAACAAAGGGTATCCCGGCAGTTTTCTCAAATTAGTTTTTGCTCTTTTAACAGTTGTCCCAAATAAGCAGTTGCCCTGATTAATTAACTGGAATCCACTGTCTTTGTGTATGATTTGTTTAGAAAGACAGAATACCGTATATTCATGTTTACTATGACATGATAGGACACTGTAAAAGCAAGATATAGAATACAAAGAAACATTGGCTAAAAGTGTGGCAAATGGAAGGAAGTGCATTATGGTGATAAAAAAGCATTGAATAGACTTCTTTGTAAATAGTAAAAAAGCTACAAGCAGTGAAACAGGTGATTCTTTAAAATGTCATGTATAGAAGCAATGGACTTGGGAAAAAGAATGATGCTGGGTTAGGCTCTTTACTATTGTGATTTGTTGTGGTGACAACAAAGGAAAAAAATGGGTCTTGGGAGGAATGCAGCATAAATTTATCAAAATATATCTGGTTCAGTTTACAAAATGTTGGATCCCAATGGTTTTTCAACCCATGGTTCTTTGGATGTCAAGAATGAGGCATAAAAATTGTTTCTTTTGGTCATTTATTAAGGGTTACAAGAACAAGGAAGCACGAGGGGAAAGGAAGATAGCAAAGAGCTGAGCCTAGTGGCAAAGAAAGGAGCAGAGATTTAGAGAGTGAACCAACATGGTTTGGTCCTCTTGTACCAGATTGCTAATGACACACAAACCAAATTTCATCATTTACATCAATCAATAAGATAGGCCTTATTCAATACCCACTACTGAAACTGAGAAGTTTCCAGAAAGGCAACTGCAATTATGAAAAACACACTGAACAATTATACATAGATAATTATGTAAAAATTTAAAAAAAACGTAAGGAAGCTGAACTGCAAGGAAAACAGCAATTGTTGTGCCCTGTTACGTATTCAGGCAACAATCAATATATATGAGTTAGGCAAAGGGTTTTTATAACAAATAACACGTTTATTAAACACTGAAAACAAACCCCCCAAAAGTAAACAAACTCAAACGTAACCGGAAAACAGCTGCTGTGCGACAGCTTAAACAGTTCTTAAAGCGATGCAGCAAAAACAGTTCTTACAACGATGTTGAAAAAAAAACAGTTCCTTAAAGCGGTATGCGGAAAGTTCAAAAGCTCACAGTCCATTTTAAAAGGAGAGACTTTTTAAGGCGATTCAAATTCTCTTCCACGTCGTTGTCCTTCGATCCCCGGCGTCGAACTTTTCCCATGAATACTTTTATGAAATGTAACGGTTTAAAGGCACTGACCTTTCCTTCCACACTATTCTCAAATCCTTTCTGGTCATCCCAGGGATTAACAGCAAGAATAGTCAACGGAATCCTTCCGAATGAGGATCAAATAAGGTCGAAACCAATCCACCGTCGAAAATCGATTCTCCTTGATCTTTATCTTCCAAATTCTTATCTTCACTCTCCACCAGCAAAGAAACTGCTGGCAATGACCTTTTAAACTTTAGGCATTATATAAAACTTCATTTTTCAACTAAACTGCGTCATCACATTAAATTACGCAGTGGCATGAAGTCAACTTGGCAAATCCAGCCACGAACTGCCCCACCTCACAGGGTGGGTCTTCCTTTTATAACCTGTAAAAAAAAACCTGTCACATGACCTTTACTGGCGGGAAAATGACATCACTCCACCATCACAAGACCATTACCTCAAATCCAGTATAACTTCAACCCCAGTCACGTGACAAGGGTACCACTGTCACGTGTCACAGGTACGTAACAGTCCAAACCAACAAAAGAGACACAGAATATAAGATGGTATTGTTGTAATTTAAAATTTTCAAACTACTTAATAAACTAGTAGAGTGGATTGAGAAAAGCCATTCCTGTATCAGAACCATAGAACCTTAGAACATTACAGCACAGAAACAGGCCTTGTGGCCCTTCTTGGCTGTACCGAACCATTTTTCTGCCCAGTCCCACTGACTTGCACCTGACCCATATCCCTCCATACACCTGTCCAAGTTTTTCTTAATGTTAAAAGTGAGCCCGCATTTACAACTTCCATCTGGCAGCTCATTTCACACTCCCACCACTCTCTGTGTGAAGAAGCCCCCCCCAATGTTCCCTTTAAACTTTTCCCCCTTCACCCTTAACCCATGTCCTCTGGTTCTTTTTCTCCCCTAGCCTCAGTGGAAAAAGCCTGCTTGCATTCACTCTATCTATACCCATTATAATTTTATATACTTCTATCAAGTCTCCCCTCATTCTTCTACCGCTCCAGGGAATAGAGTCCGAACCTATTCAACCTTGCTCTGTAACTCAGTTTCTCAAGTCCCGGCAACATCCTTGCAAACCTTCTCTGCACTCTTTCAACCTTATTAATATCCTTCCTGTAATTCAGTGACCAAAACTGCACACAGTACTCCAAATTTGGCCTCACCAATGCCTTATACAGCCTCACCATAACATTCTAACTCTCATACTCAATACTTTGATTTACAAAGGCCAATATACCAAAAGTTCTCTTTACTACTCTATCTACCTGTGACGCCACTTTTAGGGAAATTTGTATTCCTAGATCCCTCTGTTCTACTGCACTCCGCAGTGCCCTACCATGTTAAACTCCATCTGCCATATTTCAGCCCATTTTTCCAGCTGGTCCAGATCCCTCTGCAGGCTTTGAAAACCTTCCTCACTGTCCACTACACCTCCAATCTTGGTATCATCAGCAAATTTGCTGATCCAATTTACCACATTATCATCCAGATCATTGATATAGATGACAACACTGGACCCAGCACTGATCCCTGTGGCACACCACTAGTCACAGCCTCCACTCAGAGAAGCAATCCTCCACTACCACTCTCTGACTTCTCCCAATGAGCCAATTTCTAATCCAATTTACTACCTCACCATGTATACCTAGCGACTGAATCTTCCTAACTAACCTCCCATGCGGGACCTTGTCAAAGGCCTTACTGAAGTCCATGTAGACAACATCCACTGCCTTACCTTCATCCACTTTCCTTGTAACCTCCTCAAAAAACTCTTAATAGATTGGTTAAGCATAACCTACCACACACAAAGCCATGTTGGCTCTTCCTAATAAGTCCCTGTCTATCTAAATACTTGTAGATCCTATCTCTTAGTACTCCTTCCAATAATTTACCAGCCTATGATTTCCCAGATTACTTTTAGAGCCTTTTTTAAACAACAGAAAACATGAGCTATCCTCCAATCCTCCAGCACCTCACCTGTAGATACCGAAATTTTAAATATATCTGTCAGGGCCCCTGCAATTTCAACACTAGTCTCCTCCAAGGTCCGAGGGAATACCCTGTCAGGTCCTGGGGATGTATCTACTCTGATTTGCCTCAAGACGGCAAGCACCTCCTCCTCTTCAATCTGTATAGGTTCCATGACCTCACTACCTGTTTGCCTTAATTCCATTGACTCCTCCCCAGTTTCCTTAGTAAATACAGACATAAAAAAACACATTTAAGATCTCCCCCATTTCTTTTGGTTCCATACATAGCCGGCCACTCTGATCTTCAAGAGGACCAAATTTACCCCTTACTATCCTTTTGTTCTTAATATGCCTGTAGAAGCTCTTTGGATTATCCTTCACCTTGACTGCCAAAGCAAGTCTTCTTTTAGCCCTCCTGATTTCTTTGTACTTTTTATACTCCTCAAGCACCTTATTTGCTCCCTGTTTCCTATACATATCATACATCTCTCTCTTCTTCTTTATCAGAGCTCCAATATCCCTCGAGAACCAAGTTTCCTTATTCTTATTCACTTTGCCTTTAATCCTGACAGGAACATACAAACTCTGCACTCAAAATTTCTCCTTTGAAGGCCTCCCACTTACCAACGACATCCTTGTCAGAAATCAACCTGTCCCAATCCACGCTTTTTAGATCCAGTTTAGAACCAGCTTTCCAGTTTAGAATTGTTTAGATTTAGGAGGGAACATTTCAAAATACAGCCAGGCTTTTCAGGACTGGAGTTAGGAAACACTTCTGCACAATTCCAGAAATAATCCAGCACATCCTCAAGCAGCAATTCCTGCTAAGTCGATTGCCTGAGATTGGTACATTTAGAATGAAAAGACATGTACAGTTGGCCTTCCTTATCCGTGGGGGATTGGTTGCAGGACCCCCCCCCCCCCCCCCCATGGATACCAAAAAACGTGGAAGCTCAGGTCCCTTATTTAACCTGTCTCAGTGCAGTGGACTTTAGGACCCGGTGGAGCTCGGGATCCGCCACCCGCGGCTGCTGCTGAATCCGCAGTGTTTCTGTTCCGTTGACGGAAAACGATCACGAATGAAAATAAAGTGGAAATAATAAAGCGATCGGAAAGAGGTGAAACACCATCAGTCACTGGAGAAGCGTTAGGCTACAGTCAGTCAATGATCAGAACAATTTTAAAGGATAAAGTGAAAATAATGGAGTATGTGAAAGGCCTTGCCCCCTTGAAAGCTACAGTTATTACTAAGCAATGCAGTGGTTTAATTATTGAAGTACATACGTTTCTTAAGTATTTTATATGCATAGAAATGTAAAATGTATACTATATACTAAGACAAACGTTTGACTAACTGACGCTAAATAATACCGGATGTACCTGTTCCGACTTACTTATAATACCTAATACAAAGTAAATGGTATGTAATTAGTTGTTATACTGTATTGTTTAGGAAAGAATGACAAGAAAAAAAGTCTGTACATGCTCAAACAACGAGTGCAGGAGAGAGAACTTCCAGGTTTTCCTGATCCGCGGTTGGTTGAACCCTTGGATAAAAAGGGCCGACTATATTGATTGGGGTCACAGAGGACCATGTTCAATGTTGGAACAGGTCTGAGAGACTAAATGCTGTCATTCAGTGTTCAATCAGTTGACATGGTGAAGGTACTTAATGGTAAGGAGTCTAGAATTTTGATGCAGCATTGATGAAGAATGGTGTTTGAACCGGAGAGGGGGTTGAACTGCTCACCTAATCTTTTGAATTGACGTATTTGAAACATCATTTGTTAGTCTGTGCAATGTTTCCAGTGATAACAGGATGTGCAGCTTGTTCAGAATTTACTGAGCAATGGAAGGATTAGTTAGTAACATGGATTAAAAGGTATCGCAGACCTTGGAATTGGTCAGCTATTGGACATAAGCCAGCAGTTGTAGCTCCTTTTGCCGATTATGCAGTCTGCTGCTGCCAGCAAAATCATCATTCATTATTTTAACTTTACTTGCAGCAAAATCACATTCCAAAATCTATAATGATTGTGCTGGAGGCCAATTCGAAGTCAGAAGTGGAACCAATGGAAGCTAAACCCATAAATGAGGTGAGTGTCACTGAACCTACCATGGATTGAATTTTATTAGCTGGGTCTGAACTCCTTCACATAATGAAATACAAAATCAGATTCTTAAATCCACATCTTTAACCCTATCACCCCTACAGCAGTTCGCCAAAATCCTGTCCTGGGCCAGTTCTCAAGTTATCGCAGGTGTAACCCATCCTTTTTCCTCTCCCCAGGATAAAGTCTTTGGGGCTTCTGTTGGCATTTCTCTAACCACTGGGTTTTTATGGAATGGAGTTGCTAGCCCCATGCCCAACCCTCCTCCTTTCGCAGCTGGGCTGGAACCGAGGCGGAATTCCTAAACCCACATACCCCTTGCATAGTTCAGTGCTTAATGGTTCCTACTTTGTTTTTCCTGTCCATGGAATTTGGGCAACTCAGGTGTGCAATAGTTAGTGGAGCTTCAGCAATCCAGATTTGATCCTGTCCTGTCTCTGTAGAATTTGTCTTTTCCCATGGTGTCGTGGTTTCCTCCCACATCTAATTACACAGTGGGTTAATTGGTTATTGTGAATTGCCCCAAGTAGGGGAAATGGGATCAATGGAATTGCCTGAGAGCTGGCATAGACTTGATAGATCAAATGGTTGCAATCAGTCACTGTTTTATGACAAAGATGAGTACTAAAATTGTACTTTGAGGAATTATTATGGATGCATTGTTGTAGTACAGAGCTCTATCCAAGGTTTTTGCACTATTGAGAGACTAAAGTTCTGCTCGCCCAACTGGCTTGTTCCATAATCCTTTTAAGCCACAATTACAAACGGAGTAGGATGGACACAGGATGAAGGGTCTTGATGAAAGGTCTCTGCCCAAACCATCAACTGTTTATTTCTCTATTCCAAGTATCAACTGTTTATTGATACTGCTTGACCTGCTGAGTTCCTCTAGCATTTTGCAAGTGTTCTGGACTCCTAACATCTGCAAAATCTCTTATGTTTAAGACACTATCTCTTTCTCACTACATCAGCTGAATTACTGACTGTTCAACTGTTTTAGGTGCTGTATTTTAAATTCCTGTGATTTTCAATATAATGATTCCATTTTGTGCAAGGTTTTGTTCACAATATATGAAGGATTTTGTATTCAAAATGGCTAAAAATTTCAAGCTCTGTTTATGAGGAACTTTGGTTTACAGTTTGGAACTGAAAGGTGCCGGGTATTGAGAAGGGACTTGCAGTTACTTGCAACTTGCCTTTGGTCATGTTTCTCTAGCCGTCACAAAATAATTTGCAACAACACAATTACTTATGAAGACAACCCACAGTATTATCATCTCTTCTTAAGCTCGTTACCGCTATTGGGGGCATAGGCTTCCGACAGCAGCTTAACAGAGTTCTCAGGTGTAGGCCATCCGTACATCTTCTAGGCGAAGATCCTTCCTCTCCCCGAAAGAGGTCTTTGAAGCTTTTGCTAGCTTTTCTCTAGCGCTGTGTTTTTACATGATGGGGTTGCTAGCCCCATGTCCAATCCTCCTCCTTTTGCAGCCGAGCATAGGCTTATTCATGGAGAAGTTGACCTTCAGTATACAAACAAAAAATCAAAATCCAGAAAATATTCGAAACACTCAGGTGGTGGTGGGGGGTGGGGTGGGTGGTCAGGCAGTATCTGTGGAAAGAGAGACAGAGTTAACGTTTCAGGTTGAAGAGCTTTGGTCATGGTGCTTGATATACAGCCAGCAAGCACAGATGCAGACCCTTTGGCCCATAGAGTCCATGCTAACCACCATGCACCATTTACACTGATGCCATTTATTTTCACTTTCCTGTATTCCATCACCTCTACTACTCATCTACGTATTAGGAGTTATTTACAGTGGTTAATCAACTTGTCACCCCCGCACATCTTTAGGATGTGGGAAGAAACTGGAGCACTGAGCGGGATCCACAGAGTCACAGAGAATGTGCAAACTCCACACAAATAGCATCAAAGGTTAGGATTTAATGCAGGTAGTTGGAGTTATGATGCCGCAGTTTTACCTGCTGCTCCAATGTGCCTCCCAAGTACTTACAGTATTTTCTGTTAAAAACATGAGGTTCTGCAGATGCTGGAAATCCAGAGCAGTACGCACAAAACTCCAGCAATATATGGAACGAGAACTGCCAGATATACAAGCTGGTTTTAGAAGAGGCAGAGAGAGGTACCAGAGACCAAATTGTTAAATGCTGGATATTGGAGAAATCGAGGGAATTCCTGAAAAGTATTTATCTGTGTTTTATTGACTACTCAAATAAACTATGGAAAATCCTTAAAGAAATGGGGATACCTAGACATCTGATCTGCCTAATGAGAATATACGAAGATCAAGAAGCTACAGAATTGAACACAGAACAACAAACTGGTTCAACGTTGGGAATGGAGTACAACAAGGCTGCATACAGTCACCCTACTTGCTGAACACATCATGGGGAATGCTGGTCTAGAGGACTCAAATGTTGGAATCAAAATTGCCGGATGAAATATTAACAACCTCCGATATGCAGACGATACTACTCTAATGGATGAAAGTGAGGAGGATCTGAGGAAGCTTCTAATCAAATTGAAAGAAGAAGGTGCAAAAGCTGGCTTGTTGCTCAATATTAAGAAAACCAAGATTATGTCGACCAGCCTATTAACTCTGTGGTAATAAGTGGAAAGGAAGTAGACGCAGTGACGGATTTTGTCTTCTTCGGTTCAAAGATTTCTATAGATGGTAACTGCAGCCACAAAATTAAACGGTGCTTACTTCTGGGGAGGGCAGCAATGAGAAATTTAGATAAAACACTGAAGAGCAGAGACATAACATTGTCTATAGAGATCTGTATAGTCAAGTCTATGGTATTTCCAGTTGTGATGTATGGCTGTGAGAGCTGGACAGAGTAAGGATGAAAACAAAAGAAGCAACGCCTTTGAACTAGAATGCTGGAGGGAAGTGTTAAGAATTCGTTGGACAGCAAAAAGATCCAACAAGTCAATACTTGAAGAAATACAGCCAGACTGCTCTTGAGGAGACTTGATTATAAGTCAAAAGCTCAAAATTTTGGCCACATCATGAGAAGAGAGGATTCCTTGGAGAAGACTCTCATGTTAGGTAAAACAGAAGGTTAAAGAAGGAGAGGACGACAGAGGCTA
Organism: Hemitrygon akajei; assembly: GCF_048418815.1. Classification (NCBI taxonomy): domain Eukaryota; kingdom Metazoa; phylum Chordata; class Chondrichthyes; order Myliobatiformes; family Dasyatidae; genus Hemitrygon; species Hemitrygon akajei. Next base: position 11,548,153 of record NC_133148.1, on the reverse strand, counting down.
CGATGGACAGAAATTTTACTCAGACAATGTGTAAGACCTTGGGGGCTCTTGGAGAAGCAGTTTCGAACAAGAAGGCTTGGTGTGCAGGAGTCCATGAGGTCATGAAGAGTCGGACTCAACAACTGAGCAACAACAACACAAAATGCTGGAGGAACTCAGCAGGTCAGTCAGCATCTATGAAAATAGATAAACAGTCAATATTTTGGGCCGAGACCCTTCTTCAGAACTAGAAACGAAGGAGGAAGGCGGTCTTCTGTTATGTTCCAGTTTTTCAGCTTTTGAATTCCTACATAATAAAAAATACCAGATTTCCTTTCTATCTCACTTATTCCACACAGTTGTGAAGCCTATTAGCTGCATTGTCTTGTTCTCCACATCTTCAGGGGAGAAGGGGGCCAGGGAGATTTTAAATAAAATGATAGCCAATTCATTTAGTTGAACTTAACCTGGGATATCCCTCTGGCATGGATGCTGGCAATAGCAAGAGTTGCAGCTCATGCTTTAAGGCAGAGTCAGGTTTAATATCACTGGCTTGTCATGAACTTTGTCATTTGTGGCGGTAGTACATTGCAATACATAATAAAATTAAACTATGAAGTACAATAAGTATATATAAAAAAATTAAATAGTGCAAAAAGAGCGGGAAAAATGGGTAGTGCTCATGGTATAAGGAATACCCCTTTGTTAAAATGATCAGTTAGTCACAGTGGGAATCTGTATTTACTGACAAGTACCTTTATTGGCTCAGTTCACAAGAATGTGAATTTACACAATCTACTATGTGCACTATTGGGTAGATGGAGCTCATCAGCTTGGGAAGGCAGTCCATCTAAGAGAGGGAAAACTCTGATTTCAAACCTCCGCTGCCTGGCGGCCATACCCACTCATGGGAAAGACTTCGGGAGAAAACCCTGAGGACAAATCTGGAGCTGGAGTCCCTAAGGCAGTCCGACATTGTCTTCAACCTCATTCTGGCAACTCCTGCGACAACACTGGTGCCAAGCTGTATCGGCCCTTGCCTTTCCCTTGGACGACGTCAGTGGTGTGGAGAGGGGAGACTTGCAGCATGGACAACAGCCATACAACCTTACCCAGGCCTGCGCTCTGGGGAAGACTTTCCAGGCGCAGATCCATGGTCTCGTGAGACTAACGGATGTCATACTATGTGCACATGACTCTCCCATGAACAGTCAAAGAATAGGTAATACCCAGGAAAGGGGTCTGCATTGGTCATGTGTTCCTCAGGTTCCTGATATAATCTCCAAGTTCGAAATCGAAAACGTAAAGCTTTACGGCAGATTTCCCTGAGTTGGACAATCAACGTCAGGACTGCATAGAAAGAGTGGCCTTTTAATCAAGACAGCAATGAAGATTTTTAAAGGCAGAGCTTTGCTGCAGTTTCTCTGAGTTGAGGGGTGACCAATCAGCAACAGGAATTCATTAGAAAGGGCCAATAAAAATAACTCAGGTGCAAGCAGAATGACCGTCCTTCTGAGTGTGTCAGTCTTCCGAGTGGCTCTGGCTCGTCAGGCTTCGGCAAGATCAGCCTTGGGTGAAGTAAGGTATCTTGCAAGTTGCTCTCTCTCTGTTCTTATTTGTTCATCTCTCAATTAGTGAGAATGGCTCCAGGCTCAGTATTTTGTACTCTGTGTGAAATGTTGGAAGTTTGGGAGACTTACAGTCTCCCAGATAAATACCGAGTTGCAGCTCCTGAGAGAATGTATTAAGGAACCAGAGCTGCAGCTCAATGTCCTTTGATTCATACGGGAAAATGAGGAGGTGATAGACAGGAGCTACTAGTCACCTCTAGATTGTAGGAGACAGATAACTGAATGACTGTCAGAGGAAGGAGAGGAAATGCACAGCTGGTGCAGAATACACCTGTGGCCATTCCCCCCAATAATAATTATACAACTTTAGGTAATATTGAGGGGGACGACCTACTGGGGGGAGTCACAGTGACTGGGTCTCTGCTATTGTGGCTCAGAAGAGCAGAAAGATGAAGAGAAGTGGAATGTTGATAGGAGATTCTTTAGTCAGAGGGACAACGATGAGGTTCTGTGGGCATAATAGAGACCCCCAGATGGTATATTGCTGCCAGGATCGGGGATGTCTCAGATCGGGTCCATGGCATTCTCAAGGATGAGGGCGAGCAGCCAGAAGACTTGATACATATTGGCACCAATGACATAGGTAGATAAGGTGAGAAGGTCCTGAAGAGAGATTTTAGAAAACTAGGATGAAAGCTCAAAAGCAGGAGCTGCAGGGTAGTGATATCTGGATTGCTGCATATGCCAAGTGCCAGTAATATCCATTATCCTTGCGGGTAGGTTGGCTAGAGTTTCTCAAGTGGGTTTAAACTAATTTGGCAGGGGATGGGAAGATGGGAAGAAGTGCTGAAGATGAGGTAGTTGATTTACAAACAGGCAATATGCAGTGAGACTCTTTGCAAGGAAAGGCTGATGATAGGGCAAAATTGCAGTCAACAGGGTGAATTACAACATAAAAGGAGACTAAATCAAAAAGGGCGAATCCCAGATTGAAGGTGTTGTAATGTATGCGCGCAGTATATGGAATAAGGTAGATGAACTTGTAGCACAGTTACAGATTGGCATGTTTGATGTCGTAGGCATCACTGAATCATGACTGAAGGAAGATTATAGCTGGGAGCTTAATGTCCAAGGATACACACTGTATTGAAAGGACAGGCAGGAAGGCAGAGGGTGTGTTGTTCTGTTGGTTTTAAAAAATGAAATCAAATCATTGGAAAGAGGTGACATAGGGTTGAAAACTGTTGAATCATTGTGGATAGAGCTAAAGGAGCTATAAAGGTAAAAAGACCCTTGAGTTATGTATAGACACCCAAGTAGTAGTATCGATGTGGTCTACAAATTATAAAGGGAGAAAGAAAGTGCATGCCAAAAGGCAGTGTTACAATAGTCATGGGGATTTCAATATGCAGGTAGATTGGGAAAATCAGGTTGGTGCAGGATTCCAAGAGGGGGAGTTTCTAGAATGTCTATAAGGTGGCTTTTTAGAGCAGCTTCTGGTTGAGCCCACAAGAGGATCAGCTATTCTGGATTGGGTTTTGTGCAATGAACCAGAATTGATTAGAGATCAATTAAGGAAAAGGAACCTTTGGGGGCCGGTGATCATAATATGATCAAATTCACTTTGAAATTTAAGAAGGAGAAGCTAAAGTCAGATGTATCAACGTTACAGTGGAGTAAAGAGACTTACAGAGGCATGAGAGAGTAACTGGCCAAAATTGATTGGTAAAGAACACTGGCAGGGATGACGACAGTGGAGCAATGTCTGGAATTTCTGGGAGTAATTCAGAAGGCGTAGTGTGTGTGATATAGATATATCTATCTATATATATATAATAGAGAGAGATAGAAATAGAGATATAGATATATATAGATATATATATATATAAAAAAACTAGAGTGAAGGTTCTTGGTAAACTGGAAGTCACCTACACCAGATGGTGTACACCCCAGGGTTCTGAAAGAGGTGGCTGAAGAGATTAGTAATAATCTTTCAAGAATCACTAGATTCTGGAATGGAGGACTGGAAAATCGCAAATGTCACTCCACTTTTTAAGAAGGGAGAGAGGAAGAAGAAAGGAAATTATAGGCCAGTTAGTCTGACCTCAATGGTTGGGAAGATGTTGAAGTTGATTATTAAGGATGTAGTTTTGGGATACTTGGCACATGATAAAATAGGCTGTAGTCAGCATGGTTTCCACAAGAGAAAATTGTACCTGACAGATGTGTTGGATTTGTTTAGGAAATAACAAGCAGGGTAGATGGATTGATGTTGTGTACTTGGATTTTCAGAAGGCCTTTGGCAAGGTGCCGCACATGACTCTGCTTAACAAGCCCATGATATTAAAGGAAAGTTTCCAGCAGGGATAAAACAGTGGCTGATTGGCAGGAGGCCAAGAGTGGGAATAAAGGAAGCCTTTTCTGACTGGCTGCCGGTGGTTAGTGATGTTCCACTACAGTCTGTGTTAGGACCAATTCTTTTTACATTATATATCAATGATTTGGATGATGGAATTGATTGCTTTGTTGCGAAGTTTGCATGTGATACAAAGATACATGGAGGGGTAGGTAATTTTGAGGAAGTAGAGAAGTTGCAGAAGGACGGGTAGATTAGGTGAATGGGCAAAGAAGTGGCAGGTGGAAAACAGTGTCAGAAAGTGTATGGTCATGCACTTTGGTAGAAGCAATGAGCTGGAGAGAAAATACAAAAACCTGAGGCGCAAGTGGGCTTGGGAGTCCTTGTGCACGATTCCCTGAAACTTGCAGGATGAGTCTGGTGCGGAAGGCAAATGCGATATTTGCATTCATTTCAAGAGGACTAGAATATAAAAGCAAGGATGTAATGTTCAGACTTTATAAAGCACTGGTGAGGCCTTACTTGGAGTATTCTGAGCAATTTTGGACCCTTTATCTTAGAAAGGATGTGCTAAAACTGGAGAGGGTTCAAGGGAGGTCCATGAAAATGATTCCAGGATTGAACAGCTTGTCATATGAAAAACCTTTGACTCTAGGTCTGTATTCACTAGAATTCAGAAGAATGATTATTGACCAAATTGAAACTTCTTGAATGGAGAAAGGCCTTGATAGAGTGGTTGTGAAGAGTATGTTTCCTATGGTGGGAGAGCTAAGACCAGAGGACATAGCCCCAAAATAGAGGAATGTCCTTTTAGAACGGAGATGAGGAGGAATATCTTTGGCCACAGAGTGGTGAATCTGTGGAATTTGTTGCCACAGGCAGCTTTGGAGGCTAAGTCTTTATGTACATTTAAAACATAGGTTAATAGTTTCTTAATAGGTCAGAGCATGAAGAGATATTAGGGGAAGGCAGGGGATTGGGGCTGAGAGGACAAAAGGATCAGCCATGATGAAATGGTAGAGCTGATGATGGGCCAAATGACATAATTCTGGTCTTGTGGTCTTGCGTCTGTGGGTCCTCCACATCTGTGATGGTTACTTTCTGGAGAGTTGTCGCCCCCTTGTATTTGAATTCCTTACTTTTAAGCACTTATTATCAGTTGAAATGTCACATTTTCATCTTGTGGCTTGAGGCCACCAAACCCACCTCGGTCACCTTATTGGTTCTGGTGCAGAGTTACAACCAGCATTGTTCTGTGGTCTTTGCCCTCAGCCTCGTGCCTTTTATTCTTTTCAACTCTGACTGGTTCAAACCAGGTGACTCAGACACACAGCCTCCTCCCCTTCCTGTGTTACTACGGGATAAATCCTTGTAACAATGGGTACACTGTCCATTTAGAAATCTATTGGCGGAGGGAAAACACTGCACTCCTTGAGGTGAATCTGCACTGAATTCTATAGCAGGAAGAATTTGTGAATTTCTAAGATGTTAACCAACACCTAGACACCAGTAAAGCCAATACTGTAAGGTGTAATAGTTGGCACATGTGAGAATCTATAATAATTACTGTTGCTTAGTCTAGTAATTGTGTGTTTGTTGTTCCTTGGTTGGATGCTGGAAGTCATAGGGAAGGATACAGACCTTTCATCTCACTGAGTCGGCACTTGCTATTTAACACTAATGCCACATATGGGTAAAATTAAATGTGCAGATGATTCTTTCAAAAAAATCTGCAAATGCAGATTAAAACAAAACAAAAACAGAAGAATATTGAGAACGATAATGTTGTTTCTCTCTTCCTGGACGCTGTCTGACCTGCTGAGTGTTTCCAGTGTTTTATTGTTGTTATTTTAGAGATTCAGATATCTATTTAGAGATACAGCACAGAAACAGGCCCTTACCGTCCAATGAACCCATGCTGTGTGACCAGTTAATCTGTATACGCCTGGAATGTGAGAGGAAACGTAAGCTCTGTCACGGAGAGGACACGTAAACTCCTAGTCAGCAGCAGAATTGAACCCAGGTCGCTGGTGCTTTAATAGTGTTAGGTGAAGTGCTATGCTATTGTGTCGCCTCCAGCCTGCGTTGTTCGTGTGCTTGCTAGAATAAGCAAATGACCATACTTCAAAAAAGCAGCATCCAACATTAAGGACCCCCATCACCCAGGACATGTCCTCTTCTCATTGCTACCAGGAAGGAGATGGTAGCAATGAGCCTGAAGACACACAGCATTCCAGGAACAGCTTCTTCCCCTCTGCCATCAGATTTCTGAATGGACAGTGAACCCATGAACACTACCTCAGTATTTTCCCCGCTCTTTCTGCGCTGCCTATTTAATTTAAATGTATAGTTTTCATTATTATGTATTGCAGTGTACTGCTGCCACAAAACAACAAATTTCATGACATTTGCCAGTGAGATTAAGCCTGATTGCGATAGTGATGTATGTGTCGAACCCCTAATGACTCACTGGGTTGTTGATCGAAAACTTCTTTAGTTCTGGTTGCATGCTATAAACCTGCTAATTTAGGGACTGAAAACAGCAGCTCTAAAGCTGTCTCAGATCTAGCTGCCTCATTGATGACGGTTTGGACTGTTTCCCATTGCTTTGCAGGAAGAGCTGCAGCACCTGACTGTTGCTCACACGCAGAAGGATATGATCACTATGCGCCTGGCTCAAGAGAAAGCCCTCAAGAGGAAACTGGAGGAGGAGCAGAAGTTCAAGCAGATGGCAGCACAATTACACCCCCATCATGCTACCCTCACCCCACCAAAGCTCGGAGTTTTGAAGTCCCCTGGACAGACTGCCTCCACCTCCCCAAGCCTGAAGCCTCCCAGCCAAGCTCCGAGCCCTGCTGTACAGGCTCCGTCAAGCTCCCCTGCCCAGAGTGTGCCAAATACCCCTGCCCAGGCTCCTCCAGACTCTTCCAGTAAGCCTGCTGCCAGCCCGCCTGTAGAGACCTCCCAAGCCCCTGCCAGCCAGCCTGCTGTCAGCCCCGTGGTAGAGACGGCCCCGAACACCGTCGACCAGGCTGTGCGTGCTCCGCCCAGTCTGCTGGCTGCGTCCTCTACAGTGCCACCAAAGGACGAGCCGATGGAAGTTGGCGACAGTGTCAGTGATCCCGAAGGTATTGGAGACACCTCACAACCGACAATCATCATAAACGTGAAGGAGGAAGAGGAGAGGCCGATGGCGTTGGATGAACCATCCCAGGGAGTGGTTGTCATGGAGACTGGACGTGAAGGACAGATTGTACTCAAGGTAAGAGAAGTTAATTATAAGCCTATAGCGACACGATGTAATACACAGTCATGCAACATGGAAACAGGCCCTGGGTCATCAACCTCCCAATGACACAAATCCCACTTTATTCTCCCCACTTTCCCATCAAGTTACCCTGAATTTTACCCATACACTAGGCAATATATGGTGGCCACTGCTCCACAAGGGGAGGTGGGAGGAAAGTGTAGCAGCTAGGGGTAATCCTTATGATCAGACCACAGAGACAGCATTCAAGATTGTTTCATGTCATTTCCTGTACATAGGTGTAAAAAGGAACAAAATAATGGTTACTCCCGATCTGATGCAGCACAAAAATATCACAAAAGATAAAGAACACAATATTTAAACAAACAACTATACATACATTGGCTGTATGTTCATAACGTGACACTAGGCTGTACATAAGGTGATTGACAGGAAAAATACAGTAGTGGTGGAGTTAATGATTGAAGGTGTTGATCAGCCTTGCTGCTTGGAGAAAGTAACTGTTTTTAACCTTGGTAGTACTGGCATGGATGCTATGTGGTCTCCTCCCTAATGGGAGTGGGACAGACTGTTCACAAGTAATATGGGTAGGATCTTTCATGATGACTGCCCCTTTTCCAGCACCTTTCTGTGTATAGGTCCCCGATTGTGAATAGGCCAAGGTCAGGAGCAAACTGGTCTCTTGTGTGTTGAGGCAGTGGCCCTACCTGCTGTGCCACCCACACTCCGTCTGGAGTGTTAGAGTTGCAGTGTACAGGTTATCACACTGAATCTGCTGACCATCTGAGTTGCAGGCAAGATAAAATCTGCAGATGCTGGAAATCCAAGCAACACACACAAAGTGCTGGAGAAACTCAGCAGGCCAGGCAGCATCATCGAGTACCGTTGTCATTTTGGGCCGAAACCCAAAGGAGAAGAAAGCTGAGGAGCAGATTTTTAAAGGTGGGGGGAGGGGATAGAGGAATACATAATGATATGGGGAAGGATGAAGTAAAGAGCTGGGAAGTTGATTGGTGAAAGAGACAGAAGGCCATGGAAGAAAGAAAAGGGGGAGGAACATACTTTTGATTTTATTTATTAATTGAAGGGTGTAATGAAATACAGTACATGTTTCATAAACTTTTTCTCATCTCTCTTACAAGTCCATTGTCTATAAACACTGTACAGATTAATTGCCCATCCAGATGAAAGATGCATCTTAATTGTCATTCGATCATCCAAATGTTCCACTTCTAGTCTGTTTCTGGATTAACATTTGAATGAATCCATAAGATTGAATTCATGTTCACAGTCAGCACTAGGCAATGTTCTGACAATGTCAACAAGAATTGATGGTTCAAATTCTTCCTCATAGCTCAGCATATCAACATCTTAATTAAACTTTCCCAGAAATGATAAATTTGAACCCACAATATTGTTAAGATATTTTTGAGGCAATACTTTTGTTGTAGTTCAGTTGTACAACATTCTGTTTTCCAAATTCAAAATCGGTTTCATTTATAATAGCAACAGGGTCAAAAGTTTGCCGGTCATTGTCAGGAAATCTATTATCCAAGTGGTTACACACACTTTGAATGAATTGATGTATAGTCATGCAAACAATTTTGTAGAAATGAAATTTTACCTTGTTCTAACAGTTATTAATTTAAAAATTATGATTTTTTAAAAGATTGCTGATCTAAAATGTCAGAATATAGGATTTTTCACACCAAACAAACACAAACCACAACTCACAATACAAGTAAATGATGTTGGGCAGTCAAAACAACTGACGGGCGCAATGGCAAAAAAATATTTTGACTAGATGGTGTCGGCATTCAATGCTCTTTTTTTTTAGCAGAGCTATTGAATTCCATTCTGTGTTTATTGTTGCAATTTGTAATAGTTGTAACTTGAAACACTGACAATGTAAGTACATTGAAGTTCTAAAATGTTTCAAAGTAAAGGTTGGTTTAATTGCAGGATATTTCATAATTATATTAGCATAATTTCAAAATTATGTTAATATAGGGAAAGAAATTTCTAGCTGCACAGCAACAAAGGTTATGTGTGTGGGAGCATTTTAGTTCTTGCGCAGCCATGCACCCACGCAGCTTAGAGGGAACAGTGAGCCAGGAGATTGTGAATCTTTATTATTCATTTTCACAGACGGCTGTGGAGGACAAGTCATTGGGTATATTTAAAGTGGAGCTTGATAGGTTCTTGATTAGGAAGGACATCAAAGGTTATGCGGAAGACGCAAGAGAATGGAGTTGAGAGGGAAAATAAATCAGCCTTGATGGAATGGTGGAGCAGACTAGATGAACCACATGGTCTCATCCTGCTCCTTTGTATTATTGGCCAACCTCTGGAAGGTGTGGGTGGAGCTGGACTGCTGGGGGTGTGGTGGAGGGAGGAGAGGAGATGCGGGTGAGGGAGGTGGTTGGTGGGGTGAGGAAGGGGGTGGGGTGTGGGGAATATGGTGTGGTTAAATGGGGGTGGTGGGTGGAGAGAGGGAGGGAGTTGTGGGGAAGGGGTGAGGGAAGCTTTGGGTGGAGGGAGAGGGTGGTGGGGTATGAGGAGGTGGTAGGGAGTGGAGGGTGTTCATTGGAGGAAGGGAGGGTGGCAGGATGGGCGTGTTGGTGGGATATTATGCTAAACCTGGTCTGCACTGTTCCTGTCCTAAACAAGCTGCTTCTGGTGATTGGGGAGTTGAGGTGGGGGGTGGTGGTTGAACAAGCTGCCCTTTGACTGGCATCTCTCCAACTTGCTTTCGGAACAGGATCCAAAAGCCAGCGAACAAACTGGTCAACAGCCACTGCTCCATGAAGTAGGACAGCTGGTAGCACCAGATGTCACGGAGCAGGTGATCCTGGTCCGTGATGACCCACCGGTGGCAGAGGGGGAGCCAACATCCAGCAGCGGGCAATCAGCCAGCCTCCCAGAACAGGCAACCGGGCAGGACCCGTCCAGTGTGGCTCTTGAGAAGAATGGCGAGGGATCTGAGCAGTGCCAGGCAGCAGGAGACAGCGATCAACAGCCTGTCACCAAACGCAAATCTGCTGTGAGGAAAATCAGTTAAGAATGAATCGTGGTACATATCCATGGTATGCAAGCTGATTAGTAACAAAATACAAGCTTAAAAGGACAAATAAAAGTTTCACTCTTCAAAGGAAAGTGAAAGCTGTAGTTTGTCACTGAACTTTCCTGTTCCAGGAGTTGTGCCTGGATCTGATCCGATTTTTTATTAAGGTCTAGTTAGGTCCATATTGGGCTATAATTAAATAACCAGTCACTGTTTAGATAGTAATGGTTGAGGAAAGAGCAGTGGTTGGATACCTTGCTCTTCTTTGACCAGTAGCTCCAGTACACATCAGTTGTGCTAGCCCTCAGTATTGCCATTTCCAACTGTAGGACATGCCCAGAATTAGGATTGAATCCACATATTTTACTCCACTCTACCCAGTTGCTGAACCCAAGTTCTTGATATTATCCAAGCATGCAAACCGATTCTGAACACTCATCCCATTTTCTGGCAGCTCATGTGAAGCACCACTGATGTGATGGGGAGAAAGAAGACTGCCTATTCTCCTTGTATTTATGCAACAAGGAAATTGGAGCCTACCTTGGAATCGGAGATGAATTTGGAAGGAGCTCTCTTCAGAATTCTTATGTTTACTGTGTGTTCAGAGACTTGAACTTATTTCTTAAGCAATTCCACCAATGTAATAGATTAATTTCATTCTGATTGGTATTCATTCAGCAAAACCTGTTCATATTTCCTTTGAAGTTCCACTAAGAATGTTTTGTTTTTATTTCAAAGTGTTTAAGTATGGCTGTTTGACCTTGTGTAATATGACTGTCATAAGCAGTGGGCCGGCTGCTGGAGAGTTTTACATCTACAGCTGTAAGAATGTGAAATGAATTAAAGTTTGGAGAGTTGGCAACATGTATATAAAATTTAGTGTCTGACTTTAAACTCAGATTGCGAGGGAGTTACTTAGTGCAGCTCTGTGTCTGTACAGACACAACTGATGTCACACTCAGTGGCTATTTTATGAGGTATAGGAGCGTACCTAATAAAGTGGCCACAGGAGTGGAACCCGGTGTCATCTCCTACTGTAGCACATTCAAAGGTCAAGTTTAATGTCAGAGAAACGTATACAATATACATCCTGAAATGCTTTTTCTTCACAAAACATCCACAAAAACAGAGAAGTGCCCCAAAGAATGAACGGCAGTTAAACGTGAGAACCCCAAAGTCCCCCCCAGCTCCTCCCTCCCGCGTGTAAGCGGCAACAAGCAACGATTCCCCCTGCACCCACCAGCAAAAATAAACGCACATCGGTACAATCACCGAGCCCAAGTGTGTGCTAAGCGATAGCAAAGACACGGACCTTGCAGTTACCCCAGAAGCTTCGCATTTCATCCGAATTCAACAACCCACAGGTTCTCTCTCTCCCCGGCAAGGGAGAGGGAGGTGTCTCCTATTTTCACAGTGAGCGGGAGACATAACAACAACCCGCTGGTTTACAATCTTAAAAGTCTATTTTGTCACGCTTTTCGAGCTCTGTGTCTGAAAATCGCAAAGACCTCGGGTCTTCGGGCCCACAGCAAAAGATTTTCCAGCCTCCCCAACAATACACGTCTTCAGCCGTGACACCGACCTCGATCCGCTTGTCTCCAGAGCCCTGAGATCTTAGACTTCCGAACACGATCGAGACTCTCAGGCCGAGCCCTTGGCATGTCGAATAGCAGCCAGGCGTGGAACCCCGAGAACGGGTCTCATCCTGCAAAGAACCGAAGCCTGCGTGTAACACTGAATGGGAAAAATAAAGATATTAAAGGTAGAAATAGAGCTGTTTCCAAAGATGCAAGCAAAGGAGTCGCTGTTAGGCGCCATTAATCCTCCTAAGCTCCACCCCCACTTCAAGATTCGACATGTTAATTCAAAGATACTTCTGCACACCACTGTTGTAACATATGGTTATTTGATTTACTGTCATCTTTCTGTCAGTCTGGCCATACCCCTCTGACCTGACAAGGCGCTTTCACTCACAAAACTGCCGCTCACTAGATGTTGTTTTTGTTTTTCGCACCATTCTCTGTAAACTGTTAGAGTCTGTTGTACAAGAAAATCCCAGGAAATGAGAGTTATATACAGGCCCCCAAACAGTAGCCAGGAATTGGGATATAAATTTCATTGGGAAACAGAAAAGGCATATAATAAGGGCAATGTTATGATTGTCATGGGGGATTTCAATATGCGGGTGGATTAGGAAAGTCAGGTTAAGAGGGAATTTGTAGAACGCCTATGAGATGACTTTTTAGAATAACTTGTGGTTGAGCTCACTACAGAACGGGCAATTCTGGATTTAGTGTTGTAGGTTTGATTAGGGAGCTTAAGGTAAAGGAACCCTTGGGAGACAGTGATCATAATATCATAGAATTCACCCTGCAATTTGAGAGGGAGTAGCTAAAGTCAGATGTATTACAATAGAGTAATGGGAATTGCAGAGGCACAAGAGAGGAGCTGGCTAAAGTTGATTGGAAGGGGACACCAGCAGGGATGACAGCAGAACAGCAATGGCTGGAGTTTATGGAGGTAATTCAGAAGGCACTGGATAGCTACATCCCAAAGGTGGCGTATTCTAAAGGAAGGGTTCCCAACCTGGGCTCCACTGTGCCCTTGCTTAATGCCCAAGGTCCATGGTATAAAGGTTGGGAACCCCTGTTCTAAAGGGAGGATGAGGAAACTGGGTGTCAAATGAAGTCAAAGACAGCCTAAAAGCCAAAGAGAGGTCATATAATAGAACAAAAAAAAAGAGGGAGGATTGGGAAATTTGAAAACCCAACAAAATAACCAGGAGAGAAAAGATGAAATATGAAGGTAGCTACCCAAAAATATCAGCGGATACAATAGTTTTATTGGAGATATTAGGAATGAAAGAGAGGTGAGAGTTGATAATGGACTGCTACAAAATGATGCTGGAGAGGTAGTAACGGGGCAAAAAGAAATGGCAGAAATATTTTGCATCAGTCTTCACTGTGAAAGACACTGCGATATGCCAGAAGTTCAGAAGTGAGTGTAGTTGCTATAACTAAGAAGAAGGTGCTTGGGAGCCTGAAATGTCTTAAGTTTGGTAAGTTGCCTGGACCTGGGACTACACCTCTGAAAGATGTAGCTGAAGAGACTGTGTAATGATCTAAGTTCTGGAATGGCTCCAGAAGACTGGAAAATTGCAAATGTCTCTTTAAGGGGGGAAGTGGAAGAAAGCAAATTATAGGCCAGTTAGCCTAACTTCAATGGTTGGGAAAATATTAGAGTCCATTATCAAGGATGAATTTTCGACGATCTTGGGGGCACATGATAAAATAGGCCAAAGTCAACATGACTTGCTTCGGGAAACTTGCCTGACAAATCTGTTGCAGTTCTTTGAGAAAATAATAAGCAGGATAGAGAAAGGAGAGTCAGTGGATGTTTACTTGGATTTTCAAAAGATCTTTGACAAAGCGCCACACGAGCTGTTTAACAAGAGCCCACGGTATTACGGGAAAGGTACAAGCATGGACACATGATTGGCAGGAGGTGCAGAGTTGGAACAAAAGGGACCTATTCTGGTTGGCTGCTGTGGAACCCCACATACAAGTGGGGTTCCACAGGGGTCTATATTGGGATCGCTTCTTTTTATGTCGCATGTCAATGATTTGGATGATAGAATTGAAGACTTTGTGGCCAGGTTTGCAGGTGATATGAAGATGGGTGGAAGGACAGGTACTGTTGAGGAAGTAGGAATTCTGCAGAAGTTGTTGAACAAATTGGGATAATGGGCAAAGAAGTGGGAGATAGAATACAGTGTAGGGAATGTATGATAATGCACTTTAGTAGAAAGAGTAAAGATGTGGACTATTTTCTAATCTAAAGAGGGAGAAATTTCAAAAATCAGAGCTGCGAAAGGATTTGGGAGTCTTTGTGGAGAACTCCCTAAAGCTGAAGTGCAGCTTGAGCCAGTGGTAAGGAAGGGAAATGAAATCTTAGCATTTATTTCGAGAGGACTAAAATAGAAGAACAAAGATGAGACTTTGCTCTTGGAGTATTGTGAGCAGTTTTGGGCTTCTTATCTAAGAAAAAATGTGCTATTGGAGAGGGACCAGAGGAGTTTCACAAGAATGATTCTGGGAACGCAAGGTTTATGAGAAGTTTTTGATGGCCCTGGAGTTCAAACACAATGGAGTTTAGAAGAATGAAAGCATTAGGGGAGGAGGGTCTCATTGAAACCTAATGAATATTGAAAGCTTAGACAGTGGAATAGAAGAGGATGTTTCCTATAGTGGGTGAGTCCAGAACAGAGTTCAGCCTCAGAATAGTGGGACATTCATTTAGAACAGAGATAAGGAATTTCTTCAGCTAGGGCTAGTGAATCTTTGAATTCATTGCCACGGATGACTGGAGGCCAAATCTTTAAAGCAGAATTTGATGGGTTTTTGGTTAGTCAGTGTCATGTTATGGGGAGAAGGCAGGTGAATGGGGTTGAGAGGGTTCCAATCAGCCATGATGGAATGGTAGTGCAGACTCTGAGCTGAGTGGCCTAATTCTCCTCCCATGCCTTATGAAGATCATCTGTTTTTGAGATACTCAAACCATCTCATCTGGCACCAACATTCAAAGTCATTTTTTTATTTCTCCCCATTCTGATGTTTGGTCTGAACAACAACTGAATCTCTTGACCATGCCTACATGCTTCTATGCATTGAGTTGCTGTCACTTAATTGGCTGATTAAATATTTGCAATAATGAGCAGATACACTTAATGAAGTGGTCTCTGAGTGTTTATTCCAGATCAAGATCAGGTCTGGTTGACTTAATTCTTCCTTCTCCCACCCCTTTGTCAGCTCCTTCAGCCCCACTCTTGGTTCCTTCTCTAATGATCTCATTAGATCATTAGTAATGATCTCATTACTCCCCAATGTGCCTCTTATATATCTGGTTATGGATGATATTCTTTCAGTTAATTTATACAAATCTCATTACAGTGCAGAATGGACTAAGCAAATAGCTACACCTCAAATTCTCCAGCTTGAATTCCTTTAGTTAAGGGAAATATGATTACCTACAATAATTGGTAAATCAGTTAAGTTTCCTGATCTGTGAATTTCTGGATCCTGAAAATAAAAAACTGCACATGTTGAATACCTAAAATTAAATCAGTAAACACTGGAAAATGACCAAAGGTCCTCAGCCTCAAACATGAACTGTTTCTCTCTCCACTGTCAGATCTTTGTAGCACTTTTTGGTTTAATTTCTTGATTTTGTCATATATCTGATTTAACTCTGAAAGATTTTCAGTTCAAGATGTTGCTGAGACCTTTTGGGACTTTCATGGGATGATCAGTTGAAAGTTTGATAGAGGGAATCTCAAGTCTTACTGTGCATTAGTTATCTGGCGATTTACCAAGCTGAACGGTTACCAAGGTCCCAAGGCTAAAATTAGTTGGTGAGGCCTTGAATTTGAAGGGTTGAGTAAACTTGAGTATTGTACTTTGAAATGAAAAATGTTAGAAATTCTCAGCAGGTCAGGCAGATGAGAAGTTTAATATTTCAGGTGGAAGAGCCATCATTAAAACCTGGAAACAAGTTTTAACTTGCAGTAAGACAGAGAGATAACAGACAACTGCAGGAGACAGGAAGTTGTGATTGTAGGGGATTTTAATTTTCCACACATTGGGACTCCCATACTGTTAAAGGTCTAGATGGGTTAGAGTTTGTGAAATGTGTTCAGGAAAGTTTTCTAAATCAATATATAGATGTACCAACGAGGGAGGATGCAATATTAGATCTCCTATTAGGAAATGATTTAGGGCAGGTGACGGAAGTGTGTGCAGGGGAACACTATGGTTCCAGTGATCATAACGTCATTAGTTTCAACTTGATCATGGATAAAGATAAATCTGGTCCTCAGGTTGAAGTTCTAAACTGGAAAAAGGCCAAATTTGAAGAAATGAGAAAGGATCTAAAAAGCGTAGATTGGGACAGGTTGTTCTCTGGCAAGGATATGATTGGTAAGTGGGAGGCCTTCAAAGGAGAAATTTTCAGAGTGCAGAGTTTGTATGTTCCTGCCAGGGTTAAAGGCAAAATGAATAAGAATAAGGAACCTTGGTTCTCGAGAGATATTGGAACTCTGATAAAGAAGAGGAGAGAGATGTATAACATATATAGGCAACAGGGAGGAAATAAGATGCTTGAGGAGTATAAAAAGAGTAAGAAAATACTTAAGAAAGAAATCAGGAGGGCTAAAAGAAGACATGAGGTTGCTTTGGCAGTCAGGGTGAAGGATAATCTTAAGAGCTTCTACAGGTATGTTAAGAGCAAAAGGATAGTAAGGGATAAAATTAGTCCTCTTGAAGATCAGAGTGGTCGGCTATGTATGGAACCAAAAGAAATGGGAGAGATATTAAATGGGTTTTTTGCATCTGTATTTACTAAGGAAATTGGAATGGAGTCTATGGAAACAAGGCAAACAAGTAGTGAGGTCATGGAATCTATACAGATTGAAGAGGAGGAGGTGCTTGCTGTCCTGAGGAAAACCAGATTAGATAAATCCCCAGGACCTGACAGGGTATTCCTTTGGACCCTGAAGGAGACCAGTGTTGAAATTGCAGGGGCCCTCGCAGATATATTTAAAATGTCGGTATCCATGGGTGAGGTGCCAGATGATTGGAGGATAACTCATGTTGTTCTGTTGTTTAAAAAAGGCACTAAAAGTAATCTGGGTATTCATAGTCCGGTAAGTTTGATGTCAGTAGTAGGTAAATTATTGGAAGGAGTACTAAGAGATAGGATCTACAAGTATTTGGATAGACAGGAACTTATTAGAAACAGTCAGCATGGCTTTGTGCGTGGTAGGTCATGTTTATCCAATCTATTAGAGTTTTTCGAGGAAGATAACAGGAAAGTAGATGAGGGAAGACAGTGGACATTGTCTACATGGACCTCAGTAAGGCCTTTGACAAGGTCCCGCATGGGAGGTTAGTTACGAAGATTCAATTGCTAGGTATTCATGGAGAGGTAGTAAATTGGTTAGACATTGGCTCAATGGAAGAAGCCAGAGAGTGGTAGTGGAGGATTGCTACTCTGTGTGGAGGCCACTAGTGGTGTGCCACAGGGATCAATGCTGGGTCCAGTGTTGTCATCTATATCAATGATCTGGATGATAATGTGGCAAATTGGATCAGCAAATTTGCTGATGATACAAAGATTGGATGTGTAGTGGACAGTGAGGAAGGTTTTCGAAGCTTGCAGAGGGATTTGGACCAGTTGGAGGAATGGGCTGAAAAATGGAAGATGGAGTTTAATGCGGACAAGTGTGAGGTATTGCACTTCGGAAGGTCAAACATACAAGGTAAATGGTAGGACACTGAGGAGTGCAGTAGAACAGAGGGATCTGGGAGTACAGATACATAATTCCCTAAAAGTGGCGTCACAAGTAGATAGGGTTGTAAAGAGAGCATTTGGTACATTGGCCTTTTTAAATCAAAGTATTGAGTATAAGAGTTGGAATGTAATGGTGAGGTTGTATAAGACATTGGTGAGACTGAATTTGGAGTATTGTGTGCAGTTTTGGTCACCTAATTACAGGAAGGATATTAATAAGGTTGAAAGAGTGCAGAGAAGGTTTACAAGAATGTTGCCGGGACTTAAGAAACTGAGTTACAGGGAAAGGTTGAATAGGTTAGGACTTTATTCCCTGGAGCATAAGAGAATGAGGGGTGATTTGATAGAGGTGTATAAAATTATGATGGGTATAAATAGAGCGAATGCAAGCAGACTTTCTCCACTGAGGCCAGGGGAGAAAAAAACCCAGAGGCCATGGGTTAAGGGTGAAGGGGGAAAAGTTTAAAGGGAACATTAGGGGGGGGCTTCTTCACGCAGAGAGTGGTGGGAGTGTGGAATGAGCTGCCAGATGAAGTGGTGAATGCAGGCTCACTTTTGATATTTAAGAAAAACTGGGACAGGTATATGGATAAGAGGGGTTTGGAGGGATATGGCCCAGCAGCAGGTCAGTGGGACTAGGCAGAAAAATAGTTTGGCACAGCCAAGAAGGGCCAGAAGGCCTGTTTCTGTGCTGTAATGTTCTGTGGTTCTCAAGTCAAGTCAAGTCAACTTTTATTGTCATTTCGACCATAACTGCTGGTACAGTGCATAGTAAAAATGAGACAACGTATGGTTCTATGGTTCTAAGTACAAAGTGTATTTATTATCAAATTACATATGTCACCACATACAACCCTGCAATTCATTTTCTTGCGGGCATTCACAGTAAAAACAAAGAAACAGAATAGAATCAATTAATACTGCACACAAGTGACCAACAAACAGCCTGTGCAGATACAAAAAGTTGATAAATAAATGAGCAGTAAATATT
Source organism: Hemitrygon akajei (assembly GCF_048418815.1). Classification (NCBI taxonomy): domain Eukaryota; kingdom Metazoa; phylum Chordata; class Chondrichthyes; order Myliobatiformes; family Dasyatidae; genus Hemitrygon; species Hemitrygon akajei. The sequence continues at coordinate 11,529,577 of NC_133148.1, read as the reverse complement.
GAGAATACGAGTTGAAGAGTCCTTGAATGTGAGTCCGAAGATTGTAGGATCAGTTCAGTTTTGGGGTGAGTGAAGTTGCCCCTCTGGTTCTACTCTGATAGTTCCTGAATAACTGTTTCTAAACCTAGTGATGTGGGTCCTGAGGCTCCTGAACCTCATTCCTGATGCCAGCAGTGAGAAGGGAGCATAGCCTAGATGGTGGGGGTCCTTGATGGATGCTGATGAGTGCTCGTTGTAGATATTGTCAATGATGGGGAGGACTTCACCTATTATAGACTAGGCGGTATCCACTATTTTTGTAGGCCTTTTTGTTCAAGAGCATTTCTGTTCCCAGACCAGATGTGATGCAAGCAGTGATATTCTCCATGACAATTCTATAGAAGTTTGTCAAAGTTTTAGCTATCATGCCGAATCTTCGCAAACTTCTCAGAAAGTAGAGCCTCTGCTGTGCTTTCTTTGTAATGGCACTGAGCCCAGGACAGCTCCTCTGAGATAAATCATAGAAAAGTACAGCACAAAAACAAGGCCTTTGGCTATTCCTATCAACCTGCATCCATGTACCCATCCAAAATGACCTTAGCCGCTGAAATCAAGTTTGTCTGCACCACTTGTGCTGGCAGCACGTTCCACACTCTCACTCTGAGTGAAGAAGTTCCCCTCATGTTCCTCTTAAACTTCTCACCTTTCACCACAATGTTGCGGAATTTAAAGCTGCTGACCCTCTCCACCTCTGATCCCCGATGAAGAAATGCTCATGGACCTCTGGTTTCCTCCTCCTGAAATCAACTACTTGCTTCCTGGTCTTGCTGATACTGAGTGAGAGGTTGGGCTGTTTCAATCTCTCTCCTTTATTCTGATTTGTCACTTTTGATTTGGCCAACAACAGTGGCGTCAATCAAGAAACTTACATGTGGCATTAGAGCTGCGCTTAGCCTCTCAGTCATGAGTATAAAGTGAGTAGAGCAGGGGGCTAAGTATATAGCCTCATGTGCTGATGGAGATAGTGGAGGAGATGTTGCCAATCTGAACTGACTGTGGTCTGCAAGTGAGAAAATTGTGGATCCAATTGCACAAGGACTTGAGGCCAAAGAGTTTATCGATTATTTTTGAGGGGATGATGGTATTGAATGTCCAGAAGTTCAAGGGTTGAGTGCAGAGCCAATGAAACGTTATCTGCTGTGGACTAAATGAAATAAAACTTAATGGAGATTGGGTGAAAATGTTTGTGGGTGTGTCATACTGAACTACAATTTGCTTTGAGCCTTTTGGAAAGGATTTATTAGGCACTTCTGTCCCTTCCAGCAATGCTGTGCAGTCCCTGACGAACTTAATTAACGGGACAATTTACAGTGACCAATTAATCTCCCCTTACCTTTCTTAATCCCCCCGCCCCCTCTTATAGCTCCTGCGATATCCCTTCACCTATCCTCCTCTACCCTCTCCCTGTTCTACACCTTCGCCCGTTACATTCCAATCGTTTCTGCTCCTCCGTAAACTCGATGACGTAGATTGTGGAACGCTCACCTTGCGGCTCAGCAGTCGTTCGCTGTACGCTGCGATGACGTTCGGCTTACGTTATGGCACGCTCACCTTGACGGCGTTGAGTCCTTCGCTGTCGTCCGCAATGACGTAAGACGTACAGCTCACCTTGACGCCCAGCGGTAAGCTGCAAAGATGTAAGACGTGGGTAATTGCACGCTCACCTTGACGTCGGCAGTCCTTCAATGAGTCGTGATGACGCAAGACGTTCGTATTGGAACGCTCTCCCTAGCAGCGAAGAGACGCATTGGCGTTGTTTGGTTTTACCTAGCAACGCATCGAATGATAGCAACAGTCGCAATGGAGATGGGTAGGCCCGGCCTGCCTGGGTCTTGGAGTAGAAGGAAAATAGAGGGGTGAGGGGAGGAGGGAGGGAGTTCATTATAGGGTGAAAGGAGTGTCGAAGATTAAAAGAAAGTTATTAAGCGGGAGCATTTTGTTACTGAGAGGAGAGGCTAACAGTGATCGGGTAATCGAGTTGTAGGGGTTTTAGTGATAGAAACAATTGTTTGAAAGTGTGATTAAGGAGAAAGAATCTGTATTACACTGTAATAGAAAGATAGGTGAAAAATAAAGTGGGAGAGTACAATAAAGAAGCGAAATAGAAGCAGAATTATATAGAAATAATGGCAATGGAGAAAATAAACTGAAGGAAAAGACAAATTAGAGAAGCAGAACGTGTCAGAGGGAAAAGAGGGGAAGGAAATTCCAGGCAGCTAAAGATGACGGAGACTACAGGTAAAGTGGTTAGCCCAAAGCGGAGAGAGTCAGCGCGACAGAGCAAAGCGTCCAGCGCGGAAAACAGCGAGGAGAAGCTGGTGCAAATGGAGCCTGAGCTAAACCTGGATTTTGCAAGTGAAACTATGATCCGAAATGCAAAGGCTTATTTGTTACAGAAAAGCACTATATCTAATCTGAACCTGTGAGTACTTAAATGTAAAGCTTGAATTAACAAATGTTACTTTTATTCATTTCCTCACCTACCCTGCCATCTCTCCTTCCTTTATTATTATTTTATAATTGATATTCAGCGTGAATTAGGCCCCCCCCCGCCCCCCCCCATTCTAGCCATGTCACAATTTAAAATGACCAATTAACCTACCAACTTTGGAATGTGGGAGAAAACCGGAGCACTGGAAGGAAGCCATGGGGTCACAGGGAGAACGTACAAGCTCCTTACAGGCAGCAGCGGGAATGGAACCTGGGTCACCTGTACTTTAGCCTCATTACTTCTTAGACCATGATATAGGAACAGAATTAGGCCATTCAGCCCATTGAGTCTGCTCCACCATTCCACCATGGCTGATCCATGGCTCATTCCCATACACCTACCTTATTGCCATATCCGTTTATGCTCTGACTGATCAGGAAACGATCAACTTCCACCTTAAATATACCCACGGACTTGGCCTCCACTGCAGTCTGTGGCAGAGCATTCCACAGATTAACCACCCTCTGGCTAAAACCTCTGTTCTAAAAGGTCACCCCTCAATTTTGAGGCTGTGCCCTCTAATTCTGTATACCTCCCCCACCATAGGAAACATTCTACTTTCACCCCATCTAGTCCTTTCAACATTTGGTAGGTTTCAGTGAGATCCCCACACATTCTTCTAAATCCCAGTGAGTACAGGCCGAAAGCTGCCAAATACTCATATGTTAACCCTTCATTCCCCGAATCATCCTCATGAACCTCCTCTGGACTCTCCCCAATGACAACACATCCTTTCTGAGGTATGGGGCCCAAAACTGTTGACAATACTCTAAGTGCAGCCTGATTAGTGTCTTATAAAGACTCAGCATTATCTCCTTGCTTTTATATTCTGTTCCCCTTGTAATAAATGCCAACATTGCATTGCCTTTCCTACCACAGACTCAACCTGTAAGTTAACTGCTGGGAGTCTCTCACGAGAACTCCTATCCCTCTTGTATCACACATCTATACCTCATTTCTCCTCTGCCATTTTCCTCAATATCACTTCTAATAAATTCCCACATCTTCACCTTGCTCTGACCCCCATGACGGAATTTAGGTACAATGAGAGAATCACAATGTCATATACTGTACAATGGAAACAGTCTCTTCAGTTCACTGGCTCGGTGTTGACCATCAAACACCTATTTACACTGGTTCCATGTTATTCTCCCCATCAACTCCCCCTTGATTCCACCCCTTTATAAGTCAAGTCAAGTCACTTTTATTGTCATTTCAACCATAACTGTTGTACAGAACATAGTAAAAATGATTTAACATTTTTCCATGGTGTTACATGACACAGTACAAAAACTAGACTGAACTACGTAAAATACAAAACAGAAAAAAACTACACTAGACTACAGACCTACCCAGGACTGCATAAAGTGCACAAAACAGTGCAGGCATTACAATAAATAATAAACAAGACAATAGGGCAATAAGGTGTCAGTCCAGGCTCTGGGTATTGAGGAGTCTGATAGCTTGGGGGAAGAAACTGTTACATAGTCTGGTCGTGAGAGCCCAAATGCCTTTTCCCAGACAGCAGGAGGGAGGAGAGTTTGTATGAGGGGTCCGTTGGGTCCTTCATAATGTTGTTTGATTTGCGGATGCAGCGTGTAGTGTAAATATCCATAATGGCGAGAAGAAGATGATCTTCTCAGCTGACCTCACTATCCCCTGCAGGGTCTTGCAATCCAAGATGGTGCAATTTCCAAACCAGGCAGTGATGCAGCTGCTCAGGATGCTCTCAATACAACCCCTGTAGAATGTGATGAGGATGGGGGGTTGGGAGATGGACTTTCCTCAGCCTTCGTAGAAAGTAGAGACACTGCTGGGCTCTCTTTGCTATGGAGCTGGTGTTGAGGGACCAGGTGAGATTCTCCACCAGGTGAACACCAAGGAATTTGGTGCTCTTTACGATCTCTACCAAGGAGCCATCGATGTTCAGCAGGGAGTGGTCGCTCCGTGCCCTACTGAAGTCAACAACCATCTCTTTTGTTTTGTTCACATTCAGAGATAGGTTGTTGGCTCTGCACCAGTCCGTTAGCTGCTGCACCTCCTCTCTGTAAGCTGACTCGTTGTTCTTGCTGATGAGACCCAGCACGGTCGTGTCATCAGCGAACTTGATGATGTGGTTTGAGCTGTGTGTTGCAGCACAGTCATGGGTTGGCAGAGTAAACAGCAGTGGACTGAGCACACAGCCTTGGGGGCCCCCCATGCTCAGTGTGATGGTTTTGGAGATGCTGCCTCCGATCCGGACTGACTGAGGTCTCCCAGTCAGGAAGTCTAGGATCCAGTTGCAGAGGGAAGTGTTCAGGTCCAGTAGGCTCAGCTTTCCAATCAGTTTCTGAGGGATGATTGTGTTGAATACTGAAGTCTATAAACAGCATTTGAACGTACGTGTCTTTTTTGTCCAGGTGGGTTAGGGCCAGGTGGAGGGTGATGGCAATGGCATCGTCAGTGGCAAAATAATCCACATTCCTGCAGGTATTTTGGATGTGGGTGGAAACAGAGTGAGAATGTGCAGACTCTACTCACAGACAACACTGAAGGTCAGGATTGAGCTTGGGTCTGCTGGAGCTGTGTGTCAGCAGCACAACCCCACACCATTGTGTTTGTACATTATGTGGTTTACTTCAAGTTCCAATTTATTGTCATTAAACTGTACACACATATACCTGCAAATGAGGCGATGTTTCTTCGAAGCAATGGGCACAACACAGTGCATATAATTCACACGTAACATATAAAGTAATATTACCACAAATAGATTAATAAATTAAAAGATGCATATACAAGTTTAAAAAGTGAACAGTATAATGCGACCTACGTGATGAGACCTGCATGGTGGCAATGGCTTAGGGGAATAAGCTGCTTCCCATCCTAACAGTTCTTGTCCCAATGCAATTGGCCCTCTAAAACACATTTGAAAAAAGATCTAAATGCTTTTCTTATCGGCATCTGCAGCTGTTGAGTTGGGTGATCACCCACTCAAAGTTTTCCTTCTTTGCAGTTGGCATTGATATCTTCAGTCCAAAATAGCACTCCTTAACACAAAGCTCTTTGACCAGGCTATACGTTACCTATGCAAATATCTTCTGTGCCTCAGTGTCCTACTGTGGCTGTTTCACCATGTTAAAGGAGTGATTCAAATGTCAGCTGGTCTACTAGTAGGACCTCCAGCATGCACTCAGTGTCAATTGCACCACTTCCCCACCACAGTCTTAATTTGGTCTTTTGCTATGAGCTGTTGCTTCTTTGCATTTTGGACCACCTAGCCAAGTATGCTCACGTTATTCTTATTTCCTCATGAAAGAGAGGCCATTCATCCCATCAGGTTCATCCTGGCTCTCAAAGCATCTCATTTAACTTATTTTCCCATTTATTTCCCTTTAACCTGTTTTGTTCCAATCCCCATTTACTCCCCCCGTTCCAATTAATCTACCAACCAGCACGTCTTCTAGGTGTGGAAGGAAACTGGGGTAGCTGTAGCATCCAGAAGGCGAGTGCCGCTCAACTTTATCATCCACAGATGAATTGTGAGTTTTTCCAGATGCTGAATTTTGATTCATAACTCAGCCACCTGCTATGATTTTACAATTTCCTTTGTCATTTATCCCAGCTAACTGGTGCTCTTGCTATCAGATCCCATGTCTTTTATTTCCCATTTGAGCTGTAGGCAAAGGTTTCCATGATAGTTTTTTTTTTGGTTATATCTTTTGATCTGTAATAAGTTTCCCAATTAACATCTAGAATGTAATTTTCCTTTACTCCACACTTAAAGCAGTTTTGCTGGCCTTTACTGAAAAAGGAGTGTTCTTTGTTATACAACTAGTGAGAAGGAGACTGTTCCCATTCATGGGAGCATTGAGAACTGGGGTGGGGGGGGGGGTGGTGGGGGGGGTGTTTAAGTTGATTAGAGGAAGTACCAAAGGTGACACCATGCTTTGCCTAGCAGGATGGTAGTGAAAGAATCAAATGTGACTTTGAAGGGGAAAAAAAGAACATGAAATGGGTGAGGATGGGCAATTATCTATTGCTCTTATAGCAGCTAAGTACAGTCATAGGGCTGAATGGTCACCTACTGTTCTATTATCATTCTATGAAAGTCCTTTTATAATTTCTCTGACTCTTCCTTTTTATCCGTTTGGCCCTGATGGTGCAATCATTCATTATACGAAGGACTTAGTCAACAGTTATGGCTTAGATTGCTTCATCAAGGTCCCCTTCCATCCAGGTCATGCTCTCTTCAGGAGTACAGGCACCTCAGGACCCACACCACCAGGTTCAGGAACAATTATTCACCCATCAGTTGCCTGACCAGCACGGATAACTTTGCTCACCTCAACACTGAGCTGACTCACTTTCAAGGACTCTACAATTCATGTTCTCAGTATTATTTATTATTATTATTTTTGTATATGCACAGTTTATCTTTTCCACATTGCTTGTTTGTTAGTCTTTGTGCATAGTTGTTCATTGATTCAATTCTATAACTTTGTTCTCCCATGAATGCCACAAGTAAATGAATCTCAAGGTGACACTTTGATAATTAATTTACTTTGAACTTTCAGCTTTGACTTTCATTACTCCTTTTGCTGAACCTCCACTGTCTATTGAACTGTTGTTTTCAGATCACCAGGGATGTGCCTAAACTCAGTCCTTCCATAGAGCATTGATCTAGGATGGCCTGGTCTTCTGTTTCAGAGACTCTTTCACAAACAGTACTTCAGTTCCTGAAAGCACGTACCACCAGGCTCAAGATCAGTTTCTAACCCACTGTTATAAGACTATTAAATGATTTTTTGGTATGATAGGATGGACTCACAATTTACCTTGTTATGATCTTGCACTTTACTGCTAACCTGCACTGCAATTTCTCTGTAGCTTTTACACTTCACTCTGCATTGTTATTGTTTTACCTTATTCAACCTCAATGCACCGTGTAATGAATTAATCTGATTGAACAGTATGCAAAACTTTTCACTGTACTTTGATACATGTGTCAATAATAAACCAGTTCATGCTATAGGTGGTATATTTTTGGTCCATTGTTGATTGACCTCGTGAAACTTCTATCCATATGTCTTGTTGCTCCAGAGAGGCTCCGTTTCCTTCATCGTCAGAACTTTGTATTTTGCAAATTGCAGATTCTCCATCGATAGACCCAGATGCCACCCTATTCATATCCTCATATAATAATCTGTTGTTTCTTTCTCTCTTCTGTTTTCTGACAGAAACATGTTGATTTCAGAGAGAGGGGGCAATTGCATTGAGATAGTGGTAGCAATATTAAAGTCTATGACATAGAAGCCAATGAATCTGCTCTGCCATTCCATCATGGCTGATTATTATTCCTCTCAACACATTCTACCCATAACTTTTCATGCTCTTTCTAGGCATTTCAATATTTGATGGGTTTTAATGAAATTTAAACCAAATTCTTCTAAATTCCAGCAAGTACAGGCCTAGAGCCATCAAACATTCCTCATACATTAACCCTTTCATTCCCATGAACCTCCTGTGGACCTTGTGTCAGGGGCAGCCACTGTCAGTCAATGGGAGAAGTTGTAGGAGTGATCGATTGTTTGAAGAGGTTTTGGAGAGTTGTCTGTGACTTGAGCAGTAAGTGGGCCAGTGGTTTTGTACTCCTGAGTCATGTTGGGGGCCTGTGAGAGGGAGTGGAATGGCCGATTCTACTTGCATTCAGGGCTAACTGGCTGAATGCTCACTGCTGCAGAATAACAGCTGAGGAAGGAGAACAGTTGGTTCCCAATGCAGCCACAAGACAACAAAAATATTTATGTGCTTTTCCCCCGCAACTGAATATACCCATTGAATTTTATTAACGTTACCAGTATTAATAAAAAAGCTGTTATGAATGTGCCACAACTCTGAGGGGCCGAAGGGTACAAAGTCACCCCCTCCTTTTTGAGAATCGCAAGATCACTATTAATTCGGGTCTGGGACCCAGGAAATGAGAGAGAATCCACAAGGTTTGGAATGTGTCCTGGCCTCAGCGAAACAAAACCATTGATAACGGCTATTAATTGTGTATTGAGTACTGTACTATTCATTGAAGCCCCTCAGGGGACGACCAGAGTGGGCTGGTTGAGGGATTGCATCATCCCAACCTGATTGACATCTGAGACCCCGTGAGTAAGGATAAAAGAGGGTCTGGGGAACAACCCTTTTAGACGCACCAGGAGAAACGCTAGAAATCCCGTGACAGCGTTTAATAGCGACAGCCGGTGGGGGCTCGTGTGCGTCCTTCCCTTGCCTGGGATTGGCGGGCTCACCACGGAAGAACAGCTTAGCTAAAGGAGAGGCCACAAGTGAACGGCCACACCAACGGGACTCCTGACGGATCGAAATCATAAAAGGAAAGCCGGCAAGTTTCTCAAAATCTCTGTCTCTCTCCAACCATTACAACCCAGTGGTCCCCAAAGGCTGCAGCCTGCATGAACTGAGTGAACTTTATATTTGCATCGAACAATACATTATCCCCTAGACAATGATAGAGCTTATTTCTTATTGATTATTATTATACCCGCACTTTTAGATTTAGTATTGACGACGTATATTATCTGTATATTTGCATTGATATTATTTTTGTGTATTTTTACCAATAAATACTGTTAAAAATAGTATCATCAGACTTCAACGGACCTCTCTATTTTTGCTGGTAAGTGACCCAGTTACGGGGTTCGTAACAAGTCAATATTAGTTTTCCACAGTTTTCTCCATCTTGTCTGCAGCCTAGTCTCAATTTTATGAAACTCAGCACAATTTGAGTAGATATCTCACTTTTCCTCAGTAGCTATGTACAGTAGAGTTTAAAAATAGGGCTTCATTAAAGAGGGGCCCACCTGGCCCTCCAGGGTTCAGGAGCCTCTTTTATCTAACTCTATCTGCATATAGTAAATCCTCAGTTTACAACTGTCTGACTTAAAGATTGATTATTTGGGATACATGTATTTTATTTGCAAAGCTAATTATTACTGTAACAAATAGCATGCCCCTTTTTAGTAAAGAGAAGTAGAAGAAAACTCTTTTAATCTGACATGGTGGTGACAGACCTGCAGATTTTCTGAACTATCTAATAATATACCTTTTTAATGAAGTAGAAAGATAGATTTTCCAGTGAATTCACTAAGCTTAATTGTAATGTGAAAACAGAACCAGGAGAGCTGAAATGGAGAGAGGGAACTGGGGCCCTGGTGTATGGAAAGGAGCTCAGCAATTGGGACAGTCCCTGGAAGGAAGCACAGGGAGCCAGGCACTGGTGATCAGAAGGAACAGTGGGAATCAGCATTTATTCAGATGCTGACCTATTTGGATTACTAAATGGTTGGGTTAGAATCAGATCACTGTCTTATAAGATGTTAAATTTGTTGCTTTACAGTTAATTGGAGTTTTACTGAAGTTCTCATAATACTTCCCACTGCCATTTTGATTCACTTATTCTCACTTATTAACACAATGCTTAAATCATCCCTTTTGTAAACCAAGGAATGGTGCTTTCCATCATTCTGTCCCCTTATCCATATGTAAACCAAGGTATGGTGGTTTCCTTCCTTCTGACCTCATCTCCACATGTAAACCAAGGTATGGTGGTTTCCTTCCTTCTGACCTCATCTCCACATGTAAACCAAGGAAGGGCGGTTATCTTACTTCTGTCCCCATGTCTGTGCATAAACCAAGGAAAGGTTGTTTCCTTCCTTCTATGCCAATGTCATTGTGTAAATCAAAGAATGGTGGTTTACTTTCTTCTGTGCGTAAACCCAGGAATAGTGGTTCCTTTCTTCTGTACCCATGTCCGTGTGTAAACCAAGGAATGGTGCTTTCCATCCTTCTGTCCCCACATCAGTGTGTAAACTAAGGAATGTGGTTTTCATCCTTCTGTCCCCATGTCTGTGTGTAATCAAAGGTATGGTAACTTCCATCCTTCTGACCCCATGTCCCTGTGTAAACTAAGGAATATGGTTTCTGTCCTTTTGTCCCCATGTCTGTGCGTAATCTTTACTTAACTGCCCCTATCTTACCCTTGTGCTCCTTTTGATGTCAAACACCACATTCGTGTCACTCTCAAGGCAATGACATTCTCCTGAGACTGCTTTCTCGAGCAATTCTGCTCCATCCACCAAAGTGGAATTTCCCTGTGGCCTACTATTTTAATTCCTGTCTCCATTCCCATTTTGACATGTCAGTCTGTGGACTCCTCTTCTGCTATGATGAGGCTCCTTTCAGTGTGGAGGAGCAGAAACTTGTGTTCTGTCTAGGTAGCCTCCAACCTGATGGCAGGAACATCAATTTATCCTCCTCCTGGTAATTTTCTTTTTTGTTTTTTTTCTTCTCCCCTCTCTGTTCTCTGTTCTTTTATTCCCCACTCTAGCTCTTACCTCTTCTCCTTACCCGTCTCAACTTCCCCTGTTGCCGCACACTCTTCCCTTTCTCCCACATTCCACTCTCCTCTCCTATCAGGTTCTTTCTTCTCCAGCCCTTTACCTTTCCCAGGCAGCTGGCTTGACATATCAGCTTCCAGCTTGTCCTCCTTCAGCTCTCCCTGCCTTTTTATTCTGGCATCTTCCCCCTTCTTTCCAGTCCTAATGACGAGTCTCAGCTTAAAATGTAGACTTTTTCATTTTCATTGACCTGAGTTCCACCAACATTTTGTGTGTGTTACTCTGGATTTCCAGTATCTATAGAATCTCTTTTGTTTATGCCTTTTGTAGACCAAGGAATGGTGGTTCCTTCTTCTGTCCTATGTCTCTACTTAAATGCGTCTACCCATGTTGACAAACACCACATTCTTATCAGTCTTGGGCAACAATATCCTCCTGAATTCAATAATGTATTTACTTAATCTGTGACATTGAATCCTGCTCCAGTTTGTGGGGAAGTTATAGGATTTACGGTGTCCTTGGTAGGATAAAATATATAACAAGAAACCTTACTTTAATCTACAAAGTTTCTTTTATGTGCTTTCTTTCCTGTGAATGTATGTAGCTAACAGCTGTTCCTCCAAGTTTTTGATCTTTGTTCTAACTACATTGACATCATTCTACATATGCTTCCTACCAATACACACTACCCACTGAATCTCAACATACTGGGTGAGATTGTTCATCCACGCAGCCTCCCTGAAAGGCAATGACTGCTCACAGCTTGGTTGATGCCCTGCACTGATTCCTGTGCAATGTATGAATTGTAGTCCACACTACTGAATAAGAGATAGAAAGCCCCATGATTTAATTTCTAAGGATCAATCTGCAGGCAGTGGGTGTCGGTGTTTATAGTTCCCTTCCAATTGGCCTTGAGAAGATGGTGCTTATCAGCGTATCTGGCCTGCTGCAACCCATACGGAAGTTACAGATTAAGGTTTATAATGAGGTCATAGTATGCATTGTTCATGGCTTAAATCATGGCTGTTGGGTAATAGGTGAAACCAGGTAAGGTGGGGGATGATGAGCTACTGGGGGAGAAGTTAGAGATTGTGGTTGGTGATAGGCGGAAACAGCAAAGGAAAAATACACAAACCCAAGTTTTCTGCAGATGCTGAAAAGTATCATACCTACATCTGTTACTCATGCTACATAGTTCCTAGCTCCATTTCCAAGCTTTCTAGTTTGGACCCAGTGAGGATCACAGATACATGTGTTTGATTTTGCAGAGTTCCTCTAGCATTTTTATGCATGTTTCTCAAGGAAAACTATATTAGGCAGATATTCCAGAGGGAGAAGGAAGCAAGAAAACAGAAGAGAAGGTTTAAAAGAAGTTAAAAAGAATGTATCTGGTAGGAGGTAACATGAAATTCTTTAATCTCTTTGTTACTGCCCTTTTAGCTATGATCACCTCTCTGAGTTGATAACCAAGGTGCTGGACGAAAGGCCCGTCAATGCTGTGGACATCATCGAAGATATCAGCAAGAGAATCAAGAAGTTACAGTTCTCCAAGAAGATAGACACGTTGCAAGATGAATATGAAATTTCATTGGCATACAGTTTAGCGGAAGTTCAGAAATCCCTCTTTATCAAGGCAGTGGAGGAAGAAGAGGGAGTGGATCCTGAGGAAGAAGTGGTAAATACTGTTTTCCTGATCAAGTGACTTAGTCTTTGGTGATAATTTAGCCCAGAAATTCCTGGAAATGTTCTGCCCACAAATCAGTTTTATTTACACAACACTAGTCCCTGTTATTCCCTTTCCTGTCCTTTTCACTAAGTAAGTGTTTGCATTGTCACTAAGTAGGTGTAACAAATTGGGAAGACAGCAGATGCCAGGTATTGTGGAACAGAAATGTACAGAGGCTGAATGAGTGGTGTAGTGTGGAAGATCAACAGTAGGTACCAACAGCTCACTGATGATTCATCTGTATATCACACCAGGGAATTCATTCCTGTACTCTAGTATCATGACCAATTGCATCACAAGCTGGTATGGAAGCACCAAAGCCTATGAATGGAAAAGCCCAGTCCATCACAGGCAAAGCACTCCCCAGCACTGAGCGCATCTACAAGGAGTGCTGCCACAAAGAGGCAGCATTCATCATCAAGGACACCCACCATCCAGGCTATGATCTTTTCTTACTGCTGCCATCAGGAAGAAGGTACAGGAGCCTCAGGTCCCACATCAGCAAGTTCAGGAACAGTTTTGAACACTCAACTATCAGGCTCCTGAACCACCATAGAAAACTTCACTCATCTCAACCCTAAACTGATTCAACAACTTTTGGGTTTCCTTTCAAGGACTCAATAACTTATGTTATCATAACAAGACAGTTTGCATTGGTTTGCATTTGCGTTGTGCGTGTAGTTTTTCATTGATTCTATTGAATTTCTTTGTTCTACTGTGAATGCTTGCAAAACAATGAACCTTTTTGAACTTTGAGTCAACTGATTAATGTCAGGGTAACCAAACAAGAACAATTAATTAAGGGTAAAAGGACCTTGATAGCAGTAATATACAGGCCTCTCAACAGTAGCTGGGATGTGGACCACAGATTACAACCGGAAATAGAAAAGGTGTATCGAAAGGGCAATGTTATGATAATCATGGAAGATTTCAACATGTTGATTGGGAAAACCAGACTGGAAATGAGTCTCAAGAGAGTGAGTTTGTTGAATGCCTATGAGATGGCTTTTTAGAGCAGTATGGTATTGAGCCTACTAGGAGATTGGGTGTTATGTAATGAAGGTGATTAGGGAGCTTAAGGTAAAAGAACCCATAGGAGACAGTGATCACAATATGATTGAAATTTCATAGGGAGAAAGTAAAGTCTGACATAGTGGTATTTCAGTAGAGTAAAGGAAACTGCAGTGGTATGAGAGAGCAGTTGGCAAAAGTAAACTGGAAGGAGATGCTGGCAGGGCAGCAATGACGTGAGTTTCTGGGAAATATTAGGAAGGTGCAGGACAGAAGCATTCCAAAAATGAAGAAATACTCAAATGGCAAAATAGTACAACCGTGACTGACAAGGGAAGTCAAAGCTAATGTAAGAGCAAAAGAGAGGGCATCCAACAAAGCTAAAATTAGCGGGAAAACAGAGGATTGGGAAGCTTTTAGAACCCAACAGAGAGCAACTAAAAGAATTATGGGGGAGAAGATAAAATATGAAAGCCAGCTTGCAAACAATATCAAGGTGGATAGTAAAAGCTTTTTACATATATAAGAAATAAGAGAGATGAGAGTGGATCTACGACTGTTAGATAATGAAGCTGGAGAAATAATAATGGGGACAAGGAGATGGTAGATGAACTAAATGAGTATTTTGCATCAGTCTTTACTGTGGAAGACACTAGCAGTGTGCCAGTTGTTGAAGGATGTGAGGGAAGATAAGTGAGAACAGTTACTATTACAAGGAAGAAGGTGCTCAAAAGACTTAAGGCTAAAAAGACTAAATGACCCAGACCTGATGAACTGTACCCTAGAGTTCTGAAAGAGGTAGCAGTAGAGATTGTGGAGGCATTAGTAGTGATCTTTCAAAAATCATTGGACTCTGGCATGGTGTCAGAGGACTGGAAAATTACAAAAGTCACTCCACTCTTCAAGAAAGGAAAGTGGCAGAAGAAAATAAATTATAGACCAGTTAGCCTGACCTCATGGTTGGGAAGATGCTGGAGTCAATTGTTAAGGATGAGGTTGTGGAGTACTTGGTGACACAGGACAAGATAAGACAGAGTCAGCATGGTTTCCTTAAGGGAAAATCTTGCCTGATGAACCTGTTGGAATTTTTTGAGGAGATTACACGTAGGATAGATAATGGGGATGCAATGGATGTTGTATATTTGGACTTTTAGAAGGCCTTTGACAACGGAGCCCATGGTATTACAGTAAAGGTAAAGCACTGGCTGATTAGTAGGAGGCAGCGAGTGGGAATAAAAGGACCCTTTTCTGGTAGGCAGCCTGTAACTGGTGGCATTCCGCAGGGTTCGGTGTTGGGACTGCTTCTTTTATGTGGTATATCAGTGATTTAGATGATGGAATAGATGGATTCGTATCATCTGCAAACTTGCAGATGATAAGATTAGTGGAGGGGCAAGTAGTGTTGAGGAAACAGGTCGGCTGCAGAAGGACTTAGATTAGGAGAATGCTAAATGAAATTCAATGTTGGAAAATTCATGGTCATGTACTTTGGTAGTAGAAATAAATATGCAGACTATTTTCTGAACAGGTAGAAAATCTAAACATCTGAAATGCATAGGACTTGGGAGTCCTTGTGCAGACACTCTAAAGGTTAATTTGCAGGCAGAGTTAGTGGTGATGAAGGCAAATGCAATGTTAGCGTTAATTTCAAGAGGTCAAGCATACAAGAGCAGGCATGTGATTCTGAGGCTTTATAAGGAAATAATGAGGCTTCATTTTGAGTATTGTGAACAGTTTTGGCCTCTTCATCCAAGAAAAGATGTGCTGGCATTGGAGAGGCTTCAGAGGAGTTTCACAAGGATGATTCTGGGAATGAAAGGGTTGTCATATGAGGAACGTTGGATGGCTCTGGATCCGTACTCACTGGAATTTAGAAGGATGAGGGGGGATCTCATTGAAACCTTTTGAATGTTGAAAGACCTAGACAGAGTAGATGTGGAAAGGATGTTTCCCATGGTCGGGGAGTCTAGGACAAGAGGGCACAGCCTCAGGATAGAGAGGCATCTATTTAAAACAAAGATGAGAAGAAATTTCTTTAACCAGAGGGTGGTGAATTTGTGGGATTTGTTGCCACTTGCAGCTGTGGAGGCCAGGTCGTTGGGTGTATTTAAGGCAGAGATTGATAGGTTCTTGATTGGACATGGAATCAAAGGTTACGGGGAGAAGGCTGGGAACTGGGGTTGAGGAGGAGACAAAAAGAGGATCAGCAATGATTGAATGGCAGAGCAGACTCGATGGGCCAGATGGCCGAATTCTGCTCCTATGTCTTATGGTTTTACGGTCTAATTGCCCTCAGCTCTTGGGCTGCTCAGAAATGCTTCTCACTGACATCTGCTGAGAAGTTTCAGAAGGGGTTGTACAGGCCATTGACTTTTCTTTCCTGTTGCAGTCTCCAATAATTTTGGGAATTATCTTGCAACTATGATTAGTGCCCATTCTACCATTTTCTGCTTGTATTTATAGCTAAAACCATTCAAGGTTTTGAGCGCCACCTTATGTTCTCTACTGAAAGCATTCAAAAACTACTGTCAAGTAGTAGAGGACATGCATTTTAAGCTGAGAGGAGGAACTTTTAAATGAGATGTGTAAGTCAAGTTTTTTTATACACAGACTAGTAAGTGCATTGAAGGGGCTGCAGGGGTAGTGGTGGATGTAGATATGATAGTGGTGTTTAAAAGACTGTTAGACAGGGAATGGAGGGATATTGATCATTTATGAGCAGAGGAGATTTAGATTAGTTTGGCATTGTGGGCTTAATGGCCTGTAACTTTGCTGTACTGTTCTATGTATTCTCTGCTTCTCCATCTTTTCCATATACTGCATGTAACTCACATCTTTCATACTTCTGATACCATTGAAGAAAATATCTACATCTTCCCCAAGCCCAGAACAGTATTCCATCTGAAGTCTAACCAGTTATATGAAAAGTTCAAAGTAAATTTATTATCAAAATAAAGTTATTATGAACAATTGGAGACACAAGAGACTGAAAATGCTGGTCTCTGGAGCAATATAATGCTGGAGGAACTCAACGCATCAGGCAACATCTATGGAGGGAATAGACAGTTGACATTTCTGGTCAAGTCTTAACACCAGTCTGTTAATCTCAATCAAGAGAAAATCTGCAGATGCTGGCAATCCAAGCAAATACACACAAAATGCTGGAGGAACTCAGCAGGCCAGGCAGCATCTATGGAAAAGAGTAAATTGCTGAGACCCTTCATCAGAACTGGAGAAAAAGATGAGAAGTCAGAGTAAGAAGGTGCGGGGAGGGGAGGAAGAAATACAAGGTTGGTAGATAAGTGAAATCAGGAGGATGGAGGGGTGAAGTAAAGAGCTGGGAAGTTGCTTGGTGAAAGAGACAAAGGGTTGGAGAAAGGAGAATCTGATAGGAGAGGACAGAAGGCCATGGAAGAAAGGGAAGGGGGAGGAGCACTGGAGGGTGATGGGCAGGTAAGGAGAGGGAAATGGGGATGGGGAATGATGAGGGAAAGGGGGAGGGGGCCATTACTGGAAGTTTGAGAGATCAATGTTCATGCCATCAGATTGGAGGATACCCAGATGCAATATAAGGTGTTGCTCCTCCAATCTGATTGTGGCTTCATCATGGCAGTAGATGAAGCCACAGACTGACATGTCGGAATGGGAATGGGAAGTGGAATTATAATGGGTAGCCAATGGGAGATCCCACTTTTTCTGGTGGATGGAGCACAGATGCTTGGTGAAGTGGTCTCCCGATCTACGTCGAATCTCACCAATATACAGGAGGCCACACTGGGAGCACCGGATACACTAGGTGATCCCAACAGACTCTCAGGTGAAGTGTTGCCTCACCTGTTTGGGGTCCTGAATGGTAGTGAGGGAGGAGGTGTAGGGGCAGGTGTAGTACCAGGAGGGAGATCAGTGGGGAAGGATGAATAAACAAGGGAGTCATGTAGGGAGTGATCCCTGTGGAAAGCAGTAAGTGGGGGGAGAGAAAGGTATGCTTGGTGGCGGGATCCAGTTGGAGATGGTGGAAGTTATGGAGGTTATGCTGCATGCGGAGGCTGGTGGGGTGATAGGTGAGGTCAAGTTCTTCAACAGCCTTGTGTGCTATATGAAGGCTTCTTTTGTTCTCCACCAGTCTTTTTTAAAATTTGTTTTGACACTTTCAAAGATTGGAGTGTACAATTCACAATGTTTATCTGTCCTTGAAACACCTTTAAAATTGTACAATTTTGTTTGTATTGCTGTTTCTGCTGACATTACCTCACCATAGTTCTCTGCACTATTAAATTTCATCTGTCCTTAATTAATCTATTTAAATCCTCCTGTTTACTATGTTTCCAGATTCATTGCCATTTGAAAAGTTCTCAATGTACAAAAATTCAGGTAGTTAATTCATATCAGACTAGAAGGTCCAATACTGACCTCTGGTGGAAGCTATTGCAGACTTTCCTTTGGACTCAAAAGAAACTGCAGAATCTGAAAGTAAATTTATTATGAAAGTATGCAAATATAACCATATACCACCCTAAGATTCATTTTCTTGCAGACATTCACAGTAGAAGATAGAAATACAACAGAATCAATGGAAAATTACAGACAAAAACTGACAATCAATGTGCAAGAGACAAATAGTGCAAATACAAACAAAGCGAATTAAAAATAATTAAATAAATAAGTGATATTGAGAGCAGGAATTATAGAGTCCTTGAAAGTGAGTCTATAAGTCCATAAATGAAGTTATCCCTTCTGATGCAAGAGGCTGATGGGTTAGGGGTAACAACTGTTTCTGAACCTGGTGGTATGCGTCCTGAAGCCCCTGTTCCTCCTTCCTGATGGCAGCAGTGAGAAGATAGCCCAGCCTGGGTGGTGGAGATCCATGATGATAGAAGCTGCTTTCTTCTGGCAGTGCTCCTTGTAGATTGTTCATTATTATTTTCTCCTCTTGCCTTTAGCCAGTTTGGTATTAAACAGTTACAATCTCCTTAGATAGATAGATAGATAGATAGATAGATAGATAGATACTTTATTCATCCCCATGGGGAAATTCAACTTTTTTCCAATGTCCCATACACTTGTTGTAGCAAAACTAATTACATACAATACTTAACTCAGTAAAAAAATATGATATGCATCTAAATCACTATCTCAAAAAGCATTAATAATAGCTTTTAAAAAGTTCTTAAGTCCTGGCGGTAGAATTGTAAAGCCTAATGGCATTGGGGAGTATTGACCTCTTCATCCTGTCTGAGGAGCATTGCATCGATAGTAACCTGTCGCTGAAACTGCTTCTCTGTCTCTGGATGGTGCTATGTAGAGGATGTTCAGAGTTATCCATAATTGACCGTAGCCTACTCAGCGCCCTTCGCTCAGCTACCGATGTTAAACTCTCGAGTACTTTGCCCACGACAGAGCCCGCCTTCCTTACCAGCTTATTAAGACGTGAGGCGTCCCTCTTCTTAATGCTTCCTCCCCAACACGCCACCACAAAGAAGAGGGCGCTCTCCACAACTGACCTATAGAACATCTTCAGCATCTCACTACAGACATTGAATGACGCCAACCTTCTTAGGAAGTACAGTCGACTCTGTGCTTTCCTGCACAAGGCATCTGTGTTGGCAGTCCAGTCTAGCTTCTCGTCTAACTGTACTCCCAGATACTTGTAGGTCTTAACCTGCTCCACACATTCTCCATTAATGATCACTGGCTCCATATGAGGCCTAGATCTCCTAAAGTCCACCACCATCTCCTTGGTCTTGGTGATATTGGGACGCAGGTAGTTTGAGTTGCACCATATCACAAAGTCCTGTATCAGTTTCCTATACTCCTCCTCCTGTCCATTCCTGACACACCCCACTATGGCCGTGTCATCAGCGAACTTTTGCACATGGCAGGACTCCGAGTTATATTGGAAGTCTGATGTGTACAGGGTGAACAGGACCGGAGAGAGTACGGTTCCCTGCGGCGCCCCTGTGCTGCTGACCACCGTGTCAGACCTACAGTCTCCCAACCTCATCAGCTTCAGTTTTGCTAAAAATCTATCATACTTTAACAAGTGCTTATCTATACACAGCATCGACTGACATTCTATAGTTGATTCATAATAGTGAATCCAGATAGACACGTCACCAGACATTCTGAGCCTCAGTACTTCCTCATGCCTCTTTAGTATCAGCATGGACACAGCTGTGCTGGTAGGTTAACTGGCAGGTGAAGGTTATCTCTTAATTTAGGTATGTGGAAACTGAGGCATTAATGGGCATGTGACAGAAAATAAATTGCAAAGCTACAGGGGAATAATTGGGAGGGAGGGGAATAAGACTGATTCAGCTGCTTGGTGAGAAGCCAGCAGGGATCCAATGGGCCAAATAGTAATTCTCATAAATCGAAAGGGACTTGAGCAGTGAATTCCAGCTGATGCTCCAGTATAAAGTGATGGGGTTCATAATAAATAGTGTGAAAGGGGAATAGTGAGATAGTGTTCATGGGGTCACTGATTGTTCAGTGATCTGATGACAGAGGGAAAGAAGCTGTTTCTAAAAAGATGAGTGCACATCTTTAGGCTCGTGTTCCTCATCCATAACAGTAGTGATGGATTGAATGGCGTAATTCTGTCCCAATGTCTTATGGTATTGAAAAGAGGGTGTGTCTCAGATGATGAAGGTCCTTAATAAGACCATAAGACATAGGAACAGAATTAGGCCATTGGCCCATTGAGTCTGTTCTGCCATTCCATCATGGCTGATCCCTTTTTTTTACTTCTCAACCTCAGTTCCCAACCCTCTTCCTATAACCTTTGGTGCCATGTCTAATCAAGAATCTATCAACCTCTGCCTTAAATATGCCCAATGACCTGGCCTCCACAGCTGCATGTGGTAACAGATTCCACAAATTCACCACCCTTTGGCTAAAGAAATTTTTCTGCATCTCTATTTTGAATGGATGCTTCTCTATCCTGAGGCTGTGCCCTCTTATCCTAGACTTTCCCACCATGGGAAACATCCTTTCCACACCTACTCTGTCTAGATCTTTCAACATTCAAAAGATTTCAATGAGGTCTCCCCTCACCTTCTGAATTCCAGTGAGTACAGACCCAGAGTCATTAAACATTCCTCATATGATAACCCTTTCACTCCTGTAATCATCCTTGTGAACTTCCTCTGGATCCTCTTCAATGCCAGCGCATCTTTTCTAAGATGAGGGGCTCAAAACTCTTCACAATACTCACTGTGAGGTCTCACCAGTGCTATATAAAGCCTCAGCATCACATCCTTGCTCTTGTATTCTAGACCTCTTGAAATGAATGCTAACATGGCATTTGCCTTTCTCACCACTGACTCAACCTGCAAGTCAACCTTTAGGGTTTTCTGCATAGACTCCCAAGTCCATCTGCATCTCAGTTTCCTGGATTTTTTTCCCATTTAGAAAACAGTCCGCACATTTATTCTGCTACCAAAGTGCATGACCATGTATTTTCCAACATTGTATTTCATTTGCCACTTTCTTGCCCATTCTCCTAATCTCTCTAAGTTCTTCTGCATCACGCCTGTTTCCTCAACACTACCTGCCCCTCCATTAATCTTCTTATCATCTGAAATTTGTTAACAAAGCCATCTATTCCATCATCTAAATCATTTATATACAGCATAAAAAAAGTGGTCCCAACACCACCCCCCCTGCAGAACACCACTAGTCACTGACAGCCAACCAGAAAAGGATCCTTTTATTCCCACTTGCTACTTCCTACCAATCAGCCAACACTCTAACCGTATTAGTAACTTTCGTGTAATACCACGGGCTCTTAACTTGGTAAGCAGCTTCATGTGTGGCGCCTTGTCAAAGGCGTTCTGAAAGTCCAAATATACAACATCCACTACATCCCCTTTATCTATCCTACAGATTTGCCAGGCAGGATTTTCCCTGAAGGAAACAATGCTGACTTTGTACTATAATGTCCTGTGTCACCAAGTACTCCATCACCTCATACTTAACAATTGACTCCAACACCTTCCCAAACATTGAGGTCAGGCTAACTGGTCTATAAATTTCCTTTCTGTTGCCTTCCTCCTTTCTTAAAGAGTGGAATGACATTTGCAATTTTCCAGTCCTCTGGCACCATACCAGAGTACAATGGTTTTTGAAAGATGATTTCAAATGCCACCACAAACTCTAATGCTACCTCTTTCAGAACCCGAGGGTGCAGTTCATCAGTCTGGGTACTTATATACCCTTAGGTCTTTCAGCTTTTTGAGCACCTTCTCCCTTGTAATAGTAACTGCACCTTCTTCTCTTCCTTCACATACTATACAGCAGCAGAAATACTGCTACAGTGAAGAGTGATGCAAAATACTCATTTAGTTCATCAGCCATTTCCTTTTCCTTTGTTATTATTTCGCCACCCTCATTTTCTAGCTGCCCTATATATCCACTCTCATTTCTCTTTTATTTTTAACATACTTGGAAAAACTTTTACTATCCACTTTGATATTATTTGCTGGCTTGCTTTCATATTTCATCTTTTCCCTTCTAATGATTTTTTTAGTTCTCTCTATGTTTTTAAAAGCTTCCCAATCTTCTATCTTCCCATTAATTTTTGCTTTGTTGTCGGCCCTTTCTTTTGCTTTTACAGTAGCTTTGTCTTCCCTTGTCAGTCATAGTTGTACTATTTTACCATTTGAATATTTCTTCATTTTTGGAATATATGTAATGATAGGGGACAAGCTCTCCTCTACAATCACTCTGAGCACCGGTGCCCCACAAGGCTGTGTACTTAGCCCCCTGCTGTACTCACTGTACACCCATAATTGTGTAGCCAAGTTTCCATCAAACTCAATATATAAGTTTGCTGATGACACCACAATTGTAGGCCGCATCTTGGGTAATGATGAGTCTGAGTACAGAGAGGAAATTAAGCACCTGGTGGCATGGTGCGAAGACAATAACCTATCCCTCAACGTCAGCAAGATGAAGGAATTGGTTGTTGTCTTCAGAAGGAGTAGCGGACTGCACGACCCCATCTACATCAGTGGTGCGCAGGTGGAACAGGTCAAAAGCTTTAAGTTCCTCGGGGTGAATATCACAAATGACCTGACTTGGTCTAACCAAGCAGAGTCCACTGCCAAGAAGGCCCACCAGCGCCTTTATTTCCTGAGAAAACTGAAAAAATTTGGCCTGTCCCCTAAAACCGTCACTAATTTTTATAGGTGCACCGTAGAAAGCATTCTTCTAGGGTGCACAACAGCCTGGTATGGAAGTTGTCCTGTCCAAGACCGGAAGAAGCTGCAGAAGGTCGTGAACCTAGCCCAGCACATCACACAAACCAATCTTCCATCCTTGGACTCACTTTACACCACACTGTGATAAATATGATAAGACTGCTGACCCAGATCTGGGCCGTACCTCCCAAATATCCAAACCTGACTTGCAGTACCGTACTTTCCCTTTTCTATTTTCTAATTATGATTTATAATTTAAATTTTTATTTACTTTGTACTTCAGGGAGCGCAAAGCGGAGAAACAAATATCACTGTGATGATTGTACACTCTAGTATCAATTGTTTGGTGAGAATAAAGTATTTGTATTGTATTGTATATATGTCTTGCACCTTCCCAGAAATGCACACCATTGCTGCTCTGCTGACATTCCTGCCAGCAGCTCCTTCCAATTTACTTTGGCTAACTCCTCTCTCATACCACTGTAATTTCCTTTATTCCTCTGAAATACTGTTACATCAGTCTTTACTTTCTCCCTATCAACTTTCAAGTTGGACTCAATCATATTGTGATCACTGGTTCCTAAGGGTTATTTTACCTTAAGCTCCCTAATTGCCTCCAGTTCATTACATAGCACCCAATCCAGTATAGCTGATCCCCTAGCGGTCTCAACGACAAACTGCTTTAAAAAGCTATCTCTTAGGCATTCAACAAACTCACTTTCTTGAGATCCATTACTAACTTGATTTTCCCAAACGAACTACAAGTTAAAATCTTGCATGACTCCCAAGTCCCTTTATATCTCAGATTCCTGGATTTTCTTCCTGCTAACAAAATAGTCTGCACATTTATTTCTACTACTAAAATGCATGACCATGTATTTTCCAACATTGTATTCATTTGCCACTTTCTTGCCCATTCTCCTAATCTGTCTGCATCCTGCATCCTACTTGTTTCCTCAACACTACCTGCCCCTCCACCAATCTTTGTATCATCTGCAAACTTGACAATATGGCCATCTATTCCATCATTTAAATCACTTATATACAGCATAAAAGGAATTGAAAAGTAAGTGGTCCCAACGTCGACCCCTGCAGAACACCACTAGTCAATGGCAACCAACCAGAAATGGATCCTTTTATTCTCACTTGCTGCCTCCTACCAATCAGCCAAAGCTCTAACTACAAACGTTTGTATGTTACTAACTTTCCTGTAATAACATAAATTCTAACTTGGTAAGCAGCCTCGTGTGGTTCCTTGTCAAATGCCTTCTGAAAATCCAAATATATAACATCCACTACATCCCCTTTATCTATCCTACTTGAAATCTCCTCAAAGAGTTCCAACAGGATTTCCAAAGAGTTTGTCAGGCAGATTTTCTCTGAAGGAAACCATGCTGACTTTGTACTATCTTGTCCTGTGTCACCAAGTACTCCATCACCTCATCCTTAACAATTGACTCTAACATCTTCCCAACCACTGAGGACAGGCTAACTGGTCTATAATTTCCTTTCTGCTGCCTTCCTCCTTTCTTAAAGAGTGGAGTGACATTTGCAATTTTCCAGTTCTCTGGCACCATGCCAGAGTCCAATAATTTTTGAAAGATTATTACTAATGCCACTACAATCTCCAGCGCTCCCTCTTTCAGAGCTCTAGGGTGCAGTTAATCTCGTCCAGGTGACTTATATACCTTTAGGTCTTTCAGCTTTTTGAGCACCTTGACCCTGGCACCTGGGAGGCAACATACCATCTGAGTGTCCCATTCATATCCACATTATGCAGAAATCACGCTTGAAAATGCATTAGTTCTAAAATGATCTGAGACGTTCTGTGGTTGTGAAAATTTCTGTAAAAAATTAGCAAGCTTTTTTTCTCTCTTGGTACATTCTTGACTATATTCTTCTTCTTGTGTCTTTTCCAGCAGTTGGAGACTCCTCTCCCGAACGTGATGGAAATGGCTTTTTACTTTGAGCAGGCAGGAGTGGGTCTCAGCAAGAACGAGATGTATCGTATTTTCCTGGCACTGAAGCAGCTAGTGGACACACAGCCACTGCAGAAATGCCGGTTCTGGGGTAAAATCATGGGACTCAAAGGGAATTACATCGTAGCAGAGGTGGAGTTCCGGGAAGGGGAGGAAGACACAGAGGAAATGTTGGAAGAGGATAAAGAAGAGGAAAAAGAAGAGGCGAAGGAGGACACTGAGCAAGATACAGAGGAAGAGGGAGAGGTAGTCGAAGACAAGCCCCCAGCATCAACGTATAAACCACCACCAATTATCCCAAAGGAGGACAACCGCTCTGGCACAAACAAATATACCTATTTTGTTTGTAGTGAACCAGGCAAGGTTTGGACCAAACTACCTCCGGTTACACCAGCCCAAATCACAGTAGCCAGGAAGATCAAGAAGTTTTTCACTGGCAGCTTGGATGCTCCTGTCATCAGTTACCCACCCTTTCCAGGGAATGAGATTAATTACTTGAGGGCACAGATTGCCCGGATATCTGCTGGTACTCAGATCAGTCCACTGGGATTCTATCAGTTTGGAGAAGAGGAGGAGGAGGAAGAGGAAGGGCTGGTGAGGGAGAACTACGAGGAGAATTCAGAATTTGAAGGCATTCCAGTACCAGAGCTCTTGGACAACCTGGCGAATTGGGTCCATCATACACAGCACATCCTTCCACAGGTGTGACATTGACACTTGCAAGTTGTGATTTATTTCAATATTGTGTTATCTTCATCCTTCATGCATATACACACACTGTGCCCCAGTGAAAAGAGCTTTTGCTATACATATGGATAGTACTAATTTTATGATCAATGTTTAAACAATTCAGAGCATGCTGTGAATTGAGCTCAGTGTCCCACTCTGTCAATCTGGTGCATTTAAAGATTCATGTGCATGGCATACCTAAGGATCTGTAAGAGAGATGCAGTTGGCAGGAGTGGTAATTGCAAAGACTGTATGACCTGCATGGTGATTGTAGAAACACAAAGAGCCAAGAATCATTTGAAATGAAATGTTATTACTGAGACTCGAATGTCAAAGAAACCAACAGGGTTGTTGACCTTGGTTGAGTGGGATAATTGGGTTGGTGCCTCAACTGCAGAAACATTATTAATATAATATTGTGAAATTTATTTTTTGTGGCAGCAGTACAGTACAATATATTAAAATACTATATACGGTATTACAGTAACAGTCAGAATCAGAAACAGAATCAGATTTATTATCACCAGTATGTGTCGTGAAATTTGTTAACTTAACAAAATAAAAGTAAATCAATTACACTGAATATATATGTGTGTTTTAGAAAATTGGATTACAAATAGTGTAAAACAGAAATAAGTGAGGCAGTGTTCACGGGTTCAATGTCCATTTAGGAATCGGATGGCAGAGGGGAAGAAGCTGTTCCTGAATCGTTGAGTGTGTGCCTTCAGGCTTCCGTACCTCCTACCTGATGGTAACAGTGTGACAAGGGCATGTACTGAGCGATCAACACTGGCGCACCTCAGGGGTGTGTGCTTAGTCCACTGCTCTACTCACTATATACACATGACTGTATGGCTAGGCACAACTCAAATACCATCTGTAAATTTGCTGATGATACAGCCATTGTTGGTAGAATCTCTGGTGGTGACAAGAGGGTGTACAGGAGTGAGATATGCCAACTGGTGGAATGGTGTTGCAGCAACAACCTGGCACTCAACGAAAGAGCTGATTGTTGACTTCAGGAAAGTTCAGACGAAGGAACACATACCAATCCTCATAGAGGGATCAGAAGTGGAGAGAGTCAGCAGTTTCAAGTTCCTGGGTGTCAAGATCTCTGAGGATCTAACCTGGTCCCAACATATCGATGTAGTTATAAAGAAGGCAAGACAGCGACTATACCTCATTAGGAATTTGAAGAGATTTGCAATGTCAACAAATACACTCAAAAACTTCTATAGATGTACCGTGGAGAGCGTTCTGACAGACTACATCACTGTCTGGTATGGGGGGCTATTGCACAGGACCAAAAGAAGCTGCAGAGGGTGGTAAATCTAGTCAGCTCCATCTTGGTACTAGCCTACAAAGTACCCAGGACATCTTCAGGGAGCGTTGTCTCAGAAAGGCAGTGTCCATTATTAAGGATCTCCAGCACCCAGGGCATGCCTTTTTCTCACTGTTACCATCAGGTAGGAGGTACAGAAGTCTGAAGGCACACACTCAGCGATTCAGGAACAGCTTCTTCCCCTCTGCCATCTGATTTCTAAATAGACATTGAACTACCTCACTTTTTAAATATAAATTATTTCTGTTTTTTTTGCATGATGTTTAATCTATTCAATATATATGTACTGTAATTGATTTACTTATTAACTATTATTATTTTTTCTCTTCTATGTTATGTATTGCATTGAACTGCTGCTGCTAACAAATTCCACGTCACATGTCGGTGATAATAAACCTAATTCTGATTCTGATGGGGGTCCTTATTAATGTATGCTTCCTTTCCGAGGCACCAGTCCTTGAAAATGTCTTCGATACTATGGAAGCTAGTACCCAAGATGGAGCTGACTAATTTTACAACTTTCTGTAGCTTCTTTCAGTCCCATGCAGTAGCCTCCCCACCACTGCTCCACCCCATACCAGACAGTGATACTAGCCTGTCAGAATCCCCTTCACAGTAACCTATAGAAGTTTTTGGGTGTTTTAGATGACAAACCAAATCTCTTCAAACTCCTAATAAAATATAGCTGTTGTCCTTCCTCCTATATAACTGCATCAGTATGCTGGTACCAGGTTAGATCCTCAGAGATCTTAACATTAGGAACATGAAATTGCTCACTCTCTCTAGGTCTGATTTATGAGGATTGGTTCGTGCTCCCTTATCTTACCCTTCCTAAAGTCCATAGTCAGCTCTTTCATCTTACTGACACTGAGTGCAATGTTTTTGCTGTGACACCACTTAACCAGCTAGTATATCTCGCTCCTGTACGCCCTCTCATCTCCATCTGAGATTCTACCAATAAGAGAGTAAAAATACCGAGATAGTGTTCATAGATTGGTTCATTGTCCATTCAGAAACCTGTTGGTGGAGGAGAAGAAGCTGTTCCTGAAACATTGAGTGTGTATCTTTTTCTCTTATGATAGTAATAAGAAGAGAGCATGTCCTGGGCGATGGGGGTCCTTAATGATAGATGCTGCCTTTTTGAGGCATTACCTTTTGAAGATGTCCTCTTTAATGTTGCTCTGCCTATATATGTGGCTGGGATGAACTCCATTCTCATCACTTCACTCATTGTTAACCTCACAGAGTCATTCAGCATGGAAGCAGGCACTTTGTTCCAACCATTCTTGCCGACCAATATTCCTGTCTACACTAATGCTATTTACCTGAATTTGACCCATCTCCCTCTAAACCCATTTTCATCAGATTTTTAGATGCCTTTTAAATGTTGTTCAAAGGTTCATTTATTATCCTATCTATTTATTGCACCTTTCGCAACCACCTCAATCACCAGTTTACTGTACTTACAGCATTATTTCTCATAGACCATACTATGAGTGGTGTCATACACTCCACTCATTTGGAGTGTAAATACCACTCATTTGGAGTGGAGTGTATCAGAACAGGAGAGCATGGGACAGTATGCTTTAATCCACTGTATATCTTTGATGGGCAGACTAGTTGTATCATCCCCCCTATCTTTTTCCACATTGCTGTAACTTTCATACCCATTAAAATATTTTTCTAGCTTTCTCTTGCACACCACGGACAATTCACCCTAGCAGGCAGTGCTTTCCAGATACTAGGTACTTATTGTGCAAAAAAAAGTATTTAATCTTTTCGCCATTGGTTATTTCTTGTGTTCATTCAAGGGCAGTGGGCTTCACAGGCTGAGCCAGCATTTAAATTACCCATCCCAAATTGTCCTTGAGAGGGTGGTGGTGAGTTACCTTCTTGAGCAGCTGCAGACTTAACTTAAGGTTGGATATACTAAGATACTGTTAAGGAGGGCATTCCAAGAATTTGACCCATCAATGGTGATGGATTGGTGATATTTTTCCAAGTTAGGATGGTGTGAGGCTTGGAGGGCAACTTCCAGGGGTGGTTTTGCACCTTTTCCTTCTAGCAGGTGGAGGTGCTGGGTTTTGAAGGTGCTGTCTAAGGAGTCTTGGTAAGTTGCTGCAGAGCAGACTGCTGCTGTGTGTCAGTGGTGGAGTGAGTGAATAATTGTAAATGGAGTGCCTTTCTGCTATGTATTTTATGTTGTCGAACTGCTTGAGTGTTGTTGAAGCTGCATTCACCAAGGCAAGTGGAGAGTGTTCCATTACACTCCTGACTTGAGCCTTCTAGATGGTGGACTGTCCCTTTGAGTCTGTGCCTCTTGTTGTCAACCCATCAGTTATTGGAAGGTTCTTCTTAATTTATTCTCTCCCAGTGGCTGGGTAACCTGGTTCCAATGTAATCCACCACTCAACCCCTACCAACACAAGGGAAATTTGTCAGTTATCCAGGACATCTTCAAGGAGCAGTGCCTCAGAAAGGCATTGTCCATCATTAAGGACCCCCACATCTAGGACATGCCCTCTTCTCACTGTTACCATCAGGTAGGAGGTACAGGAGCCTGAACGTACACACTCAGCGATTCAGGAAAGCTTCTTCCCCTCTGCCATCCAATTTCTGAATGGACATTGAACCCATGAACACTGCCTCACTAATTTATTTCTTTTTTTTTGCACTACTTATTTAATTTAACTATTTAATATATCTTACTGTAATTCACAGGTTTTTTCTCTCTATTGTGTATTGCAGTGCATGCTTTCAACTGCCAAGTCCCAAGGCTGTGGGATTTCCTACATAAACCTGTATTACTTTCTTCTCTCCTCCCTCCTTCCCACTCTTCTTTTTAAGAATATTACTGTTTCTGTTGCAAAGAAAAACCTCATTGATTCTTGAGAATTTTGATTCTCTAAATTGAGTTCTTTTCTCCCGTTGCAGGGCAGATGTGTCTGGTTCAATGCTGTTCAGAAAAAGGAGGAGGAATTGGAGGAGGAAGAGGAGGAGGAGGAAGAGGCACCAGATGAGCCTGAGCCAGAGGTGGGACCTCCCCTCCTTACTCCGTTGTCAGAGGATGCAGGTAGTCATCTAAATGAACCCCGTACTGCTTGCACTCCCACTAACATTTTGGGATTTTCCTAATATAGTTTTTCTAAAATTTCCTTCCACTGACTTGGGAATGTTTAGGAGCAGAATAAGGCCATTGGGACACTTCCCACAGATTTAATCCCTGAATACCTTCCTCTTTACCCCTCAGAACCTATCCATCCTTTCAAGTACAACACTTGTTACCAACTATTCAGTCTTGCGCTTGATCACACCTCCTCCCCTCTTGCAGCAACATCCAAGTCAAAGGTTCTATTTCCCACAAACTCTCCAAAGCCCCACACTCTGGTTAGTTCTATTTTCTCACTAATCTGAAGTATAGAACCATTGCAAGGAGCACAGGGAAAAAGAAAGTCATGGAAGAATGCCTCCACAGCATTCCTTTTACAATTCTTCAAATGCTTTCTTTCTGCTTTTTTTCCCCTCCCTAGAAGTCAATGGTGTTCTTCCTTGGACAATGAAGACCTCATCCAGTCTGATTCCTCAATATGCTGTTGCTGTAGTCCGGTCGAATCTCTGGCCAGGAGCATGGACTTTTGCGACTGGGAAGTGAGTACCTGGTGTTCCAGGAAAGGTTTTCTAGACTCAGGCGAGTTGGCCAGGCTGCTCTTTCTTCCAGTAAGACTGTGCTAAGGTTGCCATTGGTGCAGCTAGTGCCTCGGAGGTTTAACCCTGACCTCTGGTGCTATCTGTGTGGAGTTTGCACATTCTCCTGTGATCATGCAGCTTTCCCTAGGGTGCTCTGGGTTTCTTACCAAAGATTTTATTTATTTTATTTAGAGATTCAGTGTAGAATAGGCCCATCCAGCCCTTTGAGTTGCAATACCTGATTTAACCATGACCTGCTAACTGGTACATCTTTGGACTGTGGGAACAGGAGCAACCAGAGAAACCTACCTGTTCATGGGGAGGAATGTACAAACTCCTTGAGTATGCTGGCATTGAACTCTGAGTTATAATAGCATTGGTGCCTACAAACATGGGTGATGGGAGACCTGTCGGAGAACTCCGAACTCCAATGCCCTGAGCTGTAATAATGCCACACTAACATAAGAACATTAGAAATAGGAGCAGGAGTAGACCATCCGGCCTGCCGAGGCTGTTCCGCCATTCAATAAGATCATGGCTGATCTGGCCATGAACTCATCTCCACCATAACCCTCAATTCCAGAATGCGTGTAAAGTGGCAGAGTGGAAGGTCAGCACTGAAGGGTCTGTTTCTGTTCTCTCCTCCTACGTAGAGAAGAACGGAACTGATGAAGTAGGAAACTCAACAGCAGGAGGACCTCTGCTGGTGGATAGCATTAAGACAGCAAAGGTACCTCTATCAGCAGTAATTCAGAGTCAACTTTCCAACCTTGAAACTGAACCATCTATTTTAACAAATTCATGTTTATAAAGATAAATTTTACTTGTCACACATACATCGAAATAGTCAGTGAAATGCATTATTTATGTCAAATCAAATAATTTAGGATTGTGTTGGGGGCAGCCTGCAAGTGGTGCCACACTTCTGGTGCCAACATAGCATGACTGCAACTCACTAGCCTTCGCTGTACGTCTGTTTGGAATGTGGGAGGAAATTGGAGCACCCGGAGAAAACCCACATAGTCACAGGGAGAACATATAAACTCCTTACAGAGGTACCAGGAATTCAACCCTGATTGGTGAAAGCTGGCCTGTAAGCCAATTCCTCTAACGGCTACACTGCTGTGCCACCCAGTGTCTCAGTAGATCATCTCACAGGGGCCACTCGACACAACCTAACCCATTATGGGTCCGTCCGCAGTGTCCCAAGTGTAGGATTTCTTGGACAGGGTGAATAAAACTGCTCACGATAGCCTATGTATGGTTTTGCTGTGACTGTGTGAGTTTCCTCTGGGTTTGGTTTCCTCCCACATTCCAAAGATTTAGGGTTAGGGAGTTATGGCCATGCTATGTTGGTCCCGGAAGTGTGGCGATACTTGCAGGCTACCTCCAGCTCAATCCTTGCACTTTATGTTTCAGACTCTTTAGCCTGGTATCCCTTTGTACATTTTCCCTCGGGATCAATAAAGTATGTCTGTCTGTCTGTCTTTGACAGGAAGTTCGAGAATATTTACTTGGGCTGGGGCCACAAGTACAGCTCAGAGAACTACAGCCCACCCGCAGCTCCACCAGTGCAGGCAGAGTATACCAGCGGCCCCGATACCACAGAGGTGGATGACCCAACAGTGGAGGAGGAGCAGGCACTCCGTGCTGCAATCGAGGAGCGGCTGGCAGCAGCAGAGCAAGCAGAGGAAGAGGAAGAAGAGGAGGAGGAGGAGGAGGAGGATGAGAATTAACCTATAAGAGATTTCCATACAATATTAGAACTTTTCTTTTTACTTTGTTTTCAAGTATTAAATTCAAATTATTCTATGTGCCCTGGACCAATATTTCACCTACAATTAACCAAATCTGTAAATGATTTGTTTTCTATAAATTGTGGAAAATAAAAGCTCTTGTAAAAGTAAATGCAAGGAAACATTGTTGAAAAGTCATCAAGTAAAAGCATTATCTCTATTTTTTCTCTTCTCCCTTCTCTCTCTCCTCTTCTCCCCCTCCCCCTCCCCTCTTTTCTCTCTTCCCCCCACCCTTTCTCATTGTACACATATCTTTTGTCTGAGAATGCATGATGAAAAAGCATTGGGAGGATAAGGTGGGAAGGAGAGCTTGGGGTGTGAGGGGGAGGGAAGGAGCAATCAGTGCAAGAGAGGGAGGGGGCAAAGTGGGGAGCAAGAGTAAAATCTGAGGGGGAGCAGAATATGAGGGGGAATGAATGGAAGTAGTGGAACAATAAAGACATGGGAGTGGAATATGAAGACAAGAGGAGGGAAGAGGGAGTGGGACAAAGAGTGAGGAGAGAGGAAGCTGAGAGTGAGGGGGAACAGAATGAGAACAAGGGTCAGGTGTGACAACGAAGAATCTGAGAGCATGAGAGGGTGATAGGAATGGAATCAGGATGAGAGGGCCTGACAGGGAGAAAGGACAGTGTGAAGGAGAAAGATAGCATGAACGATTGTTCTTTGTGCTTATTGTACCATGGGAGGCAATGCAGACATTTTACACCAGGTAGAGACCCAATGAAACCTATGGTGGTGTGGAGTAAATCTTCATGACTGAACCGACCCAGACTGTGCAAGAAACATACAGGTTCAGGAGCTATCGTGACCTCTTATCCATCAGGGCACTGAGAAATCTTATAATGTCACTTAATAAGAATATCTCTGTCATGAATGAAGTTTGCTGTCCAATTTTCCTAATTTTTTAGTTTGAATAATTGAGGTTTTTATTTATAGAGCTATGAAATAATTTGACTGTAATTTACAGTTTTGGCACATCCCAAAGCAATTTTGATTGTAATGTTGGATAATTGCAATCAAAAAAATGATAGTCTTTCTTGCTGCTTTAGTGCAGAATATCAGTACGAAATTGGGAGCAACTCCCCTAATTTGAGAAGACAGATGGGGCCTTGAAAGTTGTAAGGAACCACAAGTTTAATGAAAAGAAAACATACAGGGCCTTAGTGAGACCACACCTGGAGTATATTTAGAAACATAGAAATCCTACAGCTCACAAAGCTGTGCCGAACATGTCCTTACCTTAGAAATTATCTAGGGTTACCCATAGCCCTCTATTTTTCTGCACTCCATGTACCTGTCCAGGAGTCTCTTAAAAGACCCTATCGTATCCACCTCCACCACCGTCACCAGCAGCCCATTCCATGCACTCACCACTCTCTACGTAAAAAAAACTTAACCCCTGACATCTCCTCTGTACCAACTTCAAGCACCTTAAAATTGTGCCCTCTCGTGCTAGCCATTCCAGCTCTGGGGAAAAGCCTCTGACTATCCACATGATCAATGCCTCTCATCATCTTATACACCTCCATCAGGTCACCTCACATCCTCCATCGCCCCAAGGAGAAAAGGCCAAGTTCAGTCAACCTGTTCTTCATAAGGCATGCTCCCCAATCTAGGCAACATCCTTGTAAATCTCCACTGCACCCTTTCTGTGGTGCAGAAAGTGAGGCAATCAGAACTGAGCACAGTACTCCTAGTGGGGTTTGACCAGGGCCCTATACAGCTGCAAAATTACCTCTTGGCTCCTAAACTCAATCCGATGATTGATGAAGGCCAATGCACTGTATGCCTTCTTAACCACAGAGTCAACCTACGCAGCAGCTTTGAGTGTCCTGTGGACTTGGACCCCAACTTCCCTCTGATCCTCCACACTGCCAAGAGTCTTACCATTAATACTATATTCTGTCTATATGCTGACTATTCCTAATCATATTATGCCTCCCCAAATGTTCATAAATCCTGCCTCTCAGGATTTTCTCCATCAACTTACCAACCACTGAAGTAAGACTCACTGGCCTATAAATTCCTGGGCTATCTCTACTCCCTTTCTTGAATAAAGGAACAACATCCACAACCCTCCAATTCTCCAGAACCTCTCCCGTCCCCATTGATGATGCAAAGATCATTGTCAGAGGCTCAGCAATCTCCTCCCACATCTCCCACAGTAGCCTGGGGTACATCTCATCTGGTCCCGGTGACTTATACAACTTGATGCTTTCCAAAAGCTCCAGCACATCCTCTTTCTTAATATCTACATGCTCAAGCTTTTCGGTCTACTGTAAGTCATCCCTACAATCGCCAAGATCCTTTTCAGTAGTGAATACTGAAGCAAAGTACTCATTAAGTACCTCTGGTTCCATACACACTTTTCCACTGTCACACTTGATTGATCTTATTCTCTCACATCTTATCCTCTTGCTCTTCACATACTTGTGGAATGCCTTGGGGTTTTCCTTATTCCTGTCCGTCAATGCCTTCTCATGGCCTCTTCTGGCTCTCCTAATTTCTTTCTTAAGCTCCTTCCTGCTAGCCTTATATTCTTCTAGATCTTTATCATTACCTAGTTTTTTGAACCTTCTTGACTAGATATACAACAGCCTTTGTACACCATGGTTCCTGTACCCTACCATCCCTTCTCTGTCTCATTGTAATGTATCTATGCAGAACGCCACACAAATATCCCCTGAACATTTAGATAGATAGATAGATAGATACTTTATTCATCCCCATGGGGAAATTCAACTTTTTTTCCAATGTCCCATACACTTGTTGTAGCAAAACTAATTACATACAATACTTAACTCAGTAAAAAATATGATATGCATCTAAATCACTATCTCAAAAAGCATTAATAATAGCTTTTTAAAAGTTCTTAAGTCCTGGCGGTAGAATTGTAAAGCCTAATGGCATTGGGGAGTATTGACCTCTTCATCCTGTCTGAGGAGCATTGCATCGATAGTAACCTGTCGCTGAAACTGCTTCTCTGTCTCTGGATGGTGCTATGTAGAGGATGTTCAGAGTTTTCCATAATTGACCGTAGCCTACTCAGCGCCCTTCGCTCAGCTACATTTCCACATTTGCCACATTTCTTCCACACATTTCTCTGAGAACATCTGTTCCCAGTTTATGCTTCCAAGTTCCTGCCTGATAGCCTCATATTTCCCTCTACTCAATTTAAATGCTTTCCTAAAATGCTTTCCTAGTCCTCTCCAATGCTATGGTAAAGGAGATAGAATTGTAATCACTATCTCTAAAATGCTCTCCCACTGAGAGATCTGACACCCGACCAGGTTCATTTCCCAATATCAGATCAAGTACAGCCTCTCCCATCTTGTAGCCTCCAATATTGTGTCAAGAACACACCTAACAAACTCCACCCCATCTAAATCCCTCACTCTAGGGAGATGCCAATCGATATTTGGGAAATTAAGATCTCCCACCACGACAACCCTGTTATTATATCTTTCCAAAATCTGTCTCCCTAAATGCTCCTCAATGTCCCTGTTACAATTGGGTGCTCTATAAGAAACACCCAGTAGAGTTATTGACCCCTTCCTGTTCCTAACTTCCACCCACAGAGATTCGTAGACAATCCCTCCATGTCCTCTTCCTTTTCTGCAGCCATGACACTATCTCTGATCAACAGTGCCATGCCCCCACCTCTTTTGCCTCCCTCTCTGTCCTTTCTTAAACATCTAAAGCCTGGTACTCGAAGTAGCCATTCCTGCCCCTGAACCATCTAAGTCTCTGTAATGGCCACAACATCATAGCTCCAAGTACTGATCCATGCTCTAAGCTCATCCGCTTTGTTCTTAATACTCCTTGCATTAAAATAGACACATCTCAAACTATCGGTCTGAGTGCGTCCCTTCTCTATCACCTGCCTATCCTTCCTCTCACACTGTCTCAAAGCTTTCTCTATTTGTGAGCCAACTGCCTCTTCCACCATCTCTTCAATAATCCTAGTTTAAACTCTCTCCAATTGCCTTAGCAAACCTCCCTGCCAGGATATTAGTTCCCCTGGGATTCAAGTGCAACCCATCCATTTTGTACAGGGCACTCCTGCCCCAAAAGAGGTCACAATGATCCAGAAATCTGAATCCCTGCCCCCTGCTCCAATCCCTCAGCTATGCATTTATCCTCTACCTCATTCTGTTCCTGTACTCACTGTCATGTGGCACAGGCAGTAATCCCGAGATGACTACCTTTGTGGTCCTGCTTCTCAACTTCCTTCCAAACTCCCTGTAGTCTGTTTTCAGGAGCTCTTCCCTTTTCCTGCCTATGTCATTGGTACCAATATGTACCACGACCTTTGGCTGTTCTAATTCCCACTTCAGGATATATTGGACACGATCAGAAACATCCTGGACCCTGGCACCTGGGAGGCAAACTACCATCCGTACTTCTTTCCTGCATCCACAGATCGCCTGTCTGACCCCCTAACTATAGTGTTCCCTATCACTGCTGCCATCGTCTTCCTTTCCCCACCATTCTAAGCCACAAGGCCAAACTCTGTGCCAAAGATGCGGCCACTGTTGCTTCCCCCAGGTAGGTCATCCCCCAAAAGTACACAAGCAGGAGTACTTATTGTCAAGGGGGACAGCCACTGGGGTGCTCTCTAGCCTTTGACTCCTGGCCTTCCCTCTCCTGACTTTTACCCACTTATCTGTCTCCCTAGGCCCTAGTGTGACTACCTGCCTATTGCTCCTCTCTATCACCTCCTCACTCTCCCTGACCAGGCGAAGGTCATCGAGCTGCATCTCCAGTTCACTAACGTGGTCCCTAAGGAGCTGCAGTTCGATTCACCTGGCGCAGATGTGGCCGTCCGGGAGGCTGGGAGTCTCCCAGATTTCCCACATCTGACATCGAGCACATAGTGGCCTCACACATATACTTCCTGTCTGTAATATGCACGGATAACCTACCTCGCCTCAACCTGTTAACACCAAAGCACTGTTGAGTCAAAGCCTTCCTACTCTGTCTCCCTCTACTCCTATGCCCACTCTATAAAGCTGTCTCCCTTTAAACTCTTCTTGCTGTTCTCACTGACCAACATCCACACGCTTGCACTGTCATGCCCCGATCTGAATACCTCTTCAAATGTATTGTTTGAAGGGGCACCTCTGTCGATGCAGGGCTCCCTCCCTACCTGCAGGACTAGTCTGGAAACTAGTTTGGAAACATTAATAGGAGTATCAATTGAATGTATGGCCTTTCAAGCTTGCTCCATTATTCCATACCAGCATGGAATCTTTTATCTCGATACCAGGTCCCAGCTCTCTCCCCATTGCACTTTTGATGACTTTCATCTGTAGAAATCTTGGGTTTTCTCTGGGCGCTCCAGTTTTCTCCCACAGTCCAAAGACATACCAGTTCATGGATTAATTGGTCATTGTAAATGGTCTTGTTACATCGGGGTAGCACAGCGCAGCGCAGGGGGTTGGAAAGGCCTATTCCATGCTGTATAAATAAATAAATGTATCTACCTTCTTAAATATACTCAACAACTTGCATAGATTCCACTGCTTCACCACCCTGTGAGTAAAGACATTTCCATATCCTGTGACTGTGACCTTTTCATTCTGGACCCTCAGCGAGGGGAGGCCTTGTGTTTCAATCTAGCCTTGACAGAATTTTGTATATTTCAATGAGATCTAAACTTCTAAACTCCAGTGAATACAGATCTGGTTGACCCAATCTCTCCTCAGACATCAGTCCCACTATCTCTGTAATCATTCTGGTGAACCTTTGGTTTTATGGCAAGTGTATCCTTTCTTGGTTAGAGTGAATGTTTCTGATCGCATCCACAGTATCTTGAAGTGGAAGGAGAACAGCCAGAGGTTGTGGTACATATTGGTATTAACGACATATGTAGGAAAAGGGAGAAGGTCCTGAAAACAGACTACAGGGAGTTTGGAAGGAAGTTGAGAAGCAGGACCTCAAAGGCAGTAATCTTGGGATTACTGCCTGTGCCATGTGACAGTGAGTATAGCAATAGAATGAGGTGGAGGATAAATGCATGGCTGAGGGATTGGAGCAGGGGGGAGGGATTTGGATTTCTGGATCATTGGGACCTCTTCTGGGGCAGGTATGACCTGTTTAAAAAGGACAGGTTGTACTTGAATCCCGAGGGACCAATATTTTGGTGGGGAGGTTTCCTAAGGCTACTGGGGAGAGTTTAAACTAGAATTAGACAATAGACAATAGGTGCAGAAGTAGACCATTCGGCCCTTCGAGCCTTCACCATCATTTTGAGATCTTGGCTGATCATCTACTATCAATACCCGGTTCCTGCCTTGTCCCCATATCCCTTGATTCCCCTATCCATAAGATACCCATCTTGGTCCTTCTTGAAAGCATCCAGAGAATTGGCCTCCACTACCTTTTGAGGCAGTGCATAGGAGCAGCTAGGCGTCTCCCACAACTCTCTGGGAGAAGAAGTTTTTCCTTAACTCTGTCCTAAATGACCTACCCCTTATTCTCAAACCATGCCCTCTGGTACTGGACTCTCCCAGCATCTGGAACATATTTCCTGCCTCTATCTTATCCAATCCCTTAATAATCTTATATGTTTCAATCAGATCCCCTCTCAATCTCCTTAATTCCAGCGTGTACAAGCCCAGTCTCTCTAACCTCTCTGCGTATGACAGTCCAGACATCCCAGGAATTAACCTCATGTATCTACACTGCACTTCCTCTACAGCCAGGATGTCCTTCCTTAACCCTGGAGACCAAAACTGTACACAATACTCCAGGTGTGGTCTCACCAGGGCTCTGTACAAATTGTTGGGGGGTGGGAACCGAACTGAAGAGACTGGGGAAGAGGAGGTTGGCTCACAAATAGAGAAAGCTTGTAGACAGTGCAAGAGGGAGGATAGGCAGGTGATAGAGAAGGGACACACTCAGACCGAAGCTTTGTGATGTGTCTATTTTAACGCAAGGAGTGTTGTGAACAAAGCGGATGAGCATAGAGCATGGATCAGTACTTGGAGATATGATGTGGTGGCCATTACAGAGATTTGGATGGCTCAGGGACAGGAATGATTACTTCAAGTGTCGGGTTTTAGATGCTTCAGAAAGGACAGGGAGGGAGGCAAAAAAGGTGGGGGCGTGGCACCATGTGGACGCTATGGAGGGATTGTCTATGGAGTCTCTGTGGAGTCCATTGTCTATGGAGGTTAGGAACAAGAAGAGGTCAATAACTTTACTGGGAGTTTTTTTACAGGCCGCCCAATAGGAACAGGGACATCGAGGAGCAGATAGGGAAACAGATCCTGGTAAGGCGTAATAATAATAGAGTTGTTGTAATGGGAGATTTTAATTTCCCAAATATTGATTGGCATCTCCCTAGATCAAGGGATTTAGATGGGGTGGAGTTTGTTAGGTGTCTTACGTTTCTTGACACAATATGTAGATAAACCTACAAGAGGAAAGGTTGTACTTGATTTGGTATTGGGAAATGAACCTGGCCAGGTGTCAGATCTTTCAGTGGGAGAGCATTCTGGAGACAGTGATCATAATTCTGCATTGGAGAGAGATAGAAACAGACAAGTTAGAAAAGCATTTAGTTGGAGTAAGGGGAATTATGAGGCTATCAGGAAGGAAATTGGAGGCTTAAATTGGAAACATGTTCTCGGACAATTATGGAAGAAATGGTAATTCAGGGGATATTTGTGTGGAGTTCTGTATAGCTACGTTCCAATGAGACAGGGAAGTTATGGTAGGGTACAGGAACCGTGGTGTACAAAGGCTGTAATAAATCTAGTCAAGAAGAAAAGAAAAGTTTACAGAAGGTTCAGAGAGCTAGGTAATGTTAGAGACCCAGAAGATTATAAGGCTAATAGAAAGGAACTTTAGAAGGAAATTAGGAGAGCTAGAAGGCCTTGGCGAGCAGGATTAAGGAAAATCCCAAGGCATTGTACAAGTATGTAAAGAGCAAGAGGATAAGACGTGAAAGAATAGGACCTATCAAGTCTGACAGTGGGAAAGTGTGTATGGAACCAGAGCAAAATAGCAGAGGTACTTAATGAATACTTTACTTCAGTATTCACTATGGACAAGGATCTTGGTGATTGTAGTGATGACTTTCAGCAGACTGAAAAGCTTGAGCATATAGATATTAAGAAAGAGGATGTGCTGGAGCTTTAGGAAAGCATCAAGTTGGATAAGCGCTGGGACCGGATGAGATTTACCCTAGGCTACTGAGGGAGACGAGGGAGGAGATTGCTGAGCCTCTAGCGATGATCTTTGCATCATCAATGGGGACAGGAGAGGTTCTGGAGAATTGGAGGGTTGCAAATGTTGTTCCTTTATTTAAGAAAGGCAGTAGAGATAGCCCAGGAATTTATAGGCCAGTGAGTCTTACTTCAGTGGTTGGTAAGTTGATGGAGAAGATCCTGAGAGGCAGGATTTATGAAAATTTGGAGAGGCATAATATGATTAGGGATAGTCAGTGTGGCTTTGTCAAGGGCAGGTTGTGCTTTATGAGCTTGATTGAGTTTTCTGAGGATATGACTAAACACATTGATGAAGGTAGAGCAGTAGATGTAGTGTATATAGATTTCAGCAAGGCATTTGATAAGGTGCAAGGAGGCATGGGATCCAATACTTTTGGATCCAGAACTGGCCTGCCCACAGAAGGCAAAGAGTGGTTGTAGACGGGTCATTTTCTGCATGGAGGTTGGTCACCAGTGGAGTGCCTCAGGGATCTGTTTTGGAACCCTTACTCTTCATGATTTTTATAAATAAGCTGGATGAGGACATGGAGGGTTGGGTTAGTAAATTTGCTGATGACACAAAGGTTGGGGACGTTCTGGATAGTGTGGAGGGCTGTCAGAGGTTACAGCGGTACATTGATAGGATCCAAAACTGGGCTGAGAAGTGGCAGATGGAGTTCAACCCAGATAAATGTGAGGTAACAACACACACAAAATGCTGGTAAAATACAGCAGGCTAGGCAGCATCTATAGGGAGAAGCACTGTCGACGTTTCGGGCCGAGACCCAAAGTCAGGACTAACCGAAAGGAAAAAGTGAGGTAAATGTGAGGTAGTTCATTTTGGTAGTTCAAATGTGATGGCAGAATATAACATTAATGGCAAGACTCTTGGCAGTGTGGAGGATCAGAGGGATCTTGGGGTCTGAGTCTCTAAGACACTCAAAGCTGCTGAGCAGGTTGACTCTGTGGTTAAGAAAGCATACAGTGCATTGGCCTTCATCAATCATGGGATTGAGTTTAAGAGCCGAGAGGTAATGTTGCAGCTATATAGGACACTGGTCAGACCCCACTAGGAGTACTGTGCTCAGTTCTGATTGCCTCAGTATAGGAAGGATGTGGGAATCATAGAAAGGGTGCAAAGGAGATTTACAAGGATGTTGCTGGGGAGCCTGCCTTGTGAGAATAGGTTGCATGAACTTGGCTTTTTCTCCTTGGAGTGATGGAGGATGAGAGGTGACCTGTTAGAGGTGTATAAGATGATGAGAGGCATTGATTGTGTGGATTGTCAGAAGCTTTTTCCCAGGGCCGAAATGGCTAGCACGAGAGGACATAGTTTTAAGGTGCTTGGAAGTAGGTACAGGGGAGATGTCAGGGGTAAGTTTTTTACGCAGAGAATGGAGAGTGCGTGGAATGGGCTGTCGGTGGCAGTGGCGGAGACGGATACGGAGAGGGAGATTGGTTCCTTACAGTGAAGTCAAAACTGAAATGCTTGCTTGCTCTGCCTTTTCTCACTCCTCATTACATCCTCCCACTTCTGACTGTAGAGGATTGACATTTCTCTTCACTAATCTTTTGTTTCTTTTCTACACTGATAGAAATATTTGCATTCTACTTTTATGTTCTTTGTAAATTTTATTTTGTCATTTGTCTATTATGTTCTTGTAAGTTTTCAGTTTACCTCTTAGTCAAGTTCAGTTCAAGTTTAGTTGTCATTCAACCCTACACATGAATACAGCCAAATGAAACTTCACACTTATCTGGGTGAAACACCATCTGCCACTTCTCAGCCCAGTTTTGCATCCTATCAATGTACCGCTGTAACTTCTGACAGCCCTCAACCTTTGTGACATCAGCAAACTTACTAAACCATCCCTCCACTTCCACATCCAGGTCATTTAGAAAAATTACAAAGAATAAGGATCCCAGAACAGATCCCTGAGGTGTACCACTGGTGACTGACCTCCATGCAGAATATGACCTGTCTACAACCACTCTTTGCCTACTGTGGACAAACCAGTTCTGGATCCACAAAGCAATGTCCCCTTGGATCCCATGCCTCCTTACTTTCTCAATAAGCTTTGCATGGGGTACCTTATCAAATGCCTTATCAAATCCATATACACTACATCTACTACTCTTCCTTCATCAATGTGTTAGTCACATCCTCAAAAAATTCAAATCAGGCTCGTAAAGCATGAGCTGCCTTTGACAAAGCCATGCTGACTATTCCTAATCACATTTTGCCTCTCCTGTTCATAAATCCTGCCTCTCAGGATCTTCTGCATCTACTTACCAATCACTGAAGTAAGACTTACTGGTCTATAATTTCTTGGACTATCTCTACTCCCTTTCTTGAATAAAGGAACAACATACACAACCCTCCAATCCTCTGGAACCTCACCAGTCCCCATTGATGATGCAAAGATCATCACAAGAAGCTCAGCAATCTCCTCCCTCGCCTCCCACAGTAGCCTGGGGTACATCTCATCCTGTCCTGGTGACTTATCCAACTTGATACTTTCCAAAAGCTCCAGCACATCCTCTTTCTTAATATCTACATGCTCAAGCTTTTCAGTCTGCTGCAAGTCATCACTACAATCACCAAGATCCTTTTCCGCAGTGAATACTGAAGCAAAGTATTTATTAAGTACCTCTGCTATTTCCTCCGGTTCCATTCACACTCTCCCACGGTCACACTTGATAGGTCCTATTCTTTCACGTCTTATCCTCTTGCTCTTCAGATACTTGTAGAATGCCTTGGGATTTTCCTTAATCCTGCCTCCCAAGGCCTTCTCATGGCCCCTTCTGGCTCTCCTAATTTCCTTCTTAAGCTCCTTCCTGTTAGCCTTATAATCTTCTAGATCTCTAACATTACCTAGCTCTTTGAAACTTCTTAAGATTTTTCTTTTCTTCTTGACTAGATTTATTACAGCCTTTGTATACCATGGTTCCTGTACCCTACCATAACTTCCCTGTCTCTTCAGCTGGGAAGATAGAAGAACCAACATCAGCATGCTAAATGAAGCAAAAACAATGAGCATTGAAGCCTACATCATCAAGAATGAAATAAGATGGAGTGGTCATGTTGTTCAGATGAAAGATGAACATCTGCCGAAACAAAGCTTCTACTCCCAGCTTAAAGAAGGCAAACGTAAAAGAGGCGGACAACAGAAGAGATTCAAACGTCTTAAAAACCAGCATGAAGAAATGTAACATTGACAGCAACAATTGGGAAACCAATGCCAAGGACAGGAAACTCTGGCAAGCCATCATCCGAGAAGGAACAGCAACTTTCAAAGCCAACAGATGTGCAGAATTAGAAGAAAAGAGAAGAAAATGGAAAGAGAGGCAGCAACAACCAAAGCCCGATCTGCCATCTGGAACTACCTGTGCTGGATGCGGAAGAACTTTCAAAGCCAAGATTGGACTCGTAAGCCACTTGAGAGCCTATAAATAGATCAACAGAACGAAGACCCATCATCCTCAACCTCAAGGGATAGCCATGACGACGATGACAATGACCTATGCAGAACTCCACACAAAAATCCCCTGAACATTTGCCATATTTCTTCCATACCTTTCCCTGAGAACATCTGTTCCCAATTCAAGCTTCCAAATTCCTGCCTAATAGCCTCATAATTCCCCTTACTCCAATTAAACAATTTTCTAACTTGTCTGTTCCTATATCTCTCCAATGCTATTGTAAAGGAGATAGAATTATGAACACTATCTCCAAAATGCTCTCTCACTGAGAGATCTGACATCTGACCAGGTTCATTTCCCAATTCCAAATCAAGTACAGCCTCTCCTCTTGTAAGCTTATCTACATATTGTGTCAAGTAACCTTCCTGAACACACAGAACAAACTCCACCTTGTCTAAACCCCTTGCTCTCAGGAGATGCCAATCGATATTTGGGAAATTAAAATCTCCCATCATGACAACTCTGTTTTTATTACACCTTTCCAGGATCTGTTTCCCTATCTGCTCCTCAATATCCCTGTTACTATTGGTTGGCCTATAAAAAACTCCAAGTTAATGACCCCTTCCTGATGCATGGCAGATGCAGTTTAATGTGGATAAATGTGAGATTATCCACTTTGGTGGCAAGAACAGGAAGGCAGATTACTATCTGAATGGTGTCAAGTTAGGAAAAGGGGAATGTAAGAAGTGAAAGGGT
Organism: Hemitrygon akajei; assembly: GCF_048418815.1. Taxonomy (NCBI): domain Eukaryota; kingdom Metazoa; phylum Chordata; class Chondrichthyes; order Myliobatiformes; family Dasyatidae; genus Hemitrygon; species Hemitrygon akajei. Next base: position 11,484,795 of record NC_133148.1, on the reverse strand, counting down.
TAAGGTTAGACTGTGCTAAGATCTAAGCTTACAAAACATATGCTGACACATTGCTAAATAAGGATATAAGATTCTTGCAAAACTGTATAGGTACAATCTGTACCTTGTGGTAATCATGAAGAACTAAAAGGGAGTCATTAAGCTAGGAGCTGAGAGCGGAGGTGGATGAAACAGATGGAGATAAGCTGTACTCTTGTGGCTAACTCCAAGGCCGATGAGTGTTTTGAAAACTTGGCAGACATGGCTCTGCGGATGGCTAACTCCAAGGACAGAGGATATGAGAAAATGTGTATGTGACCCCCGAAATGTACAAGCCTGTGGGGAGGGGGAGAGTGGAGCTGACTATGAATAATTGTAGGAATGATACAGCAACTGAGGGACACGTGATAACCTACTTGAAACGGTATAAAAGGAAGTGAAATGTAATGCTCTGGGCTCAATACTGCTGGAGCAGTTTTGGGTCCGACTCTGCAGACTCGTGAAAAATAAAGCTTTGCCGCTTTGCAGTTTGCTGAGACTCAGAGTGTAAGATTATTTCTAACAGCTTGGGGGCTCGTCCCGGGATCCCCACTCCGGTCGTGGAGGGCGAGAGGAAGGACATCGGAGAAGGTGCACCCTGCCGAGTTCGGCAGTCCCTGATTCCTTGCTCGTCGTCTGAAACGGCTTGAGCGAGTGAGATCCGGACAGCGCAAGGCGGCAAAGCAGGGAGGAAAGGAGACGGTTCTACGGCACACCGGGTAAGTGAGACTAGCTAACTGAGATCTAGGTGGGTGTGACCGGGTAAACTAGGTGTGACGACACCTAGAGTAAAAAGAACCGGGCCGGGAAGGGAATAATGGGAGGGGGAAGCTCAAAGGAAGAGGAGCCGGAGAGTTCGGGTTTGTTCCCGAAGGTACCTCCTGATAGCCCCCTCGGTAGAATGTTTGCAGGATGGGGATATGGACGAACAAAGGGAAAGCAGAAAAAGAGAATGGTAGAATATTGCAAATCATGGTCCAAACAGCCAATAAAAGGGTCCTCGGTATGGTGGCCACCATTTGGGTCAGATGAGGATTGGGTTAGACAGGCCTTAAACATATATGTAAACTCTAAACCAAATGTGAGAGAGGAAGAAAATGAGTATGCCTCTTGCTGGGTTCCCGGACCAGGAGACTCCGCAAGAAGTTTTAAACTAGAAACTAAAACTAAGGAGGAAGAGCCTCCTTGGGAAGTGTTGAATCATCTACCTCCCCCTTATGTTCCCCGGCCCCAGCAGCCCGAACAAGCTGCTAGTGCTCCGCATCCGGATGATCCGCAACGGCAGGCGGAAGAGGAGAGAATGTGGGAAAAGGAGAAGGGGAATGCCGGGGAACCTAAGTTTCCCCTGTTAAACCCGAACTGGGATAAGCAGACCGGAGAAGGTCAAGGAAACATGAGAGACATGAGGGAATTCCTGATAAAAGGAATAAGACAAGCGGTCCCCAAGGGTCATAACTTCACTAAGGCGTTCGGAAGCCACCAGAACCCCGATGAGACCCCAACTGACTTCCTGGATAGAATTCGGAAAAATATGCAACAATATGCGGGGGTAGACCCGGAGACAGAGGTGGGACAACAGCTAATTAGGGTAGAATTTGTATCGAAAGCCTGGCCAGACATTCGGAAGAAACTAGAGAAGATAGAGGACTGGAATTCAAAACCCTTGAGTGAATTACTGCGAGAAGCGCAGAAGGTGTTTGTAAGAAGAGACGAGGAGAAACAGAAAAAGACCGCTAGGATAATGGTTCAGACAGTACAGCAAGTAACCACAGAAAACAGGGAAAAGAGGGGAACGTGGTCAGACCGAGGCAATGGCCAAGAACCAGGAAGGAAAACGCGAAGGACTCTAAGATGCTTCCACTGTAACGAGGAAGGACATTTTAAACGGGAATGTCCTAAGTATCGGCGAGAGGTCAGGTCATATGCCATGATGGAGGACGAAGACTAGGGGGGTCGGGGGTTCCTACCCTTGGGGAGAAGAAACTATCGACAGGAACCCCTGGTAAATCTGAAATTAGGTCCCCAAGGGTCAGATACAACCTTTATGGTAGATTCGGGTGCTGAAAGATCCAGTGTAATCCAGATACCTCCCGGCGCCCGAACAGGAACAAGAGTAATGAAGGTATCCGGTATCGGAGGAAAAACGATACAAGTGCCCATTGTGGACAATGTGGAAGTCGGATATGAAGATAGGGCAACAAGGCAAGACCTTCTCCTGCTGCCCTCGGCAGGATTCAACCTATTAGGAAGGGACCTGCAAGTGCAACTGGGCATTGGAACAGTGCCGAACAATGGAGAAATAATAGTAAAATTATTCACATTAAAAGAAGAGGACGACCAGAAAATAGAGCCCGAGGTGTGGTATAGAGAGGGAAATAGGGGAGGATTGAACATCAGCCCTCTACAGATCACCTTGCTACCGGACGGTCGCCCAGTAAGGTGGAAGCAGTATCCCATTGCGATGGAAGGAAGAAAAGGGCTGCAGCCGGTAATTGAAGGGCTGATCGCAGATGGACTGCTGGAAGAATGTATGTCGCCATATAATACCCCCATCCTCCCGGTGCGAAAGCCGGACGGGACTTATCGGATGGTACAAGACCTGCGGGGTCTAAATGCAGTAGTCCAGACCCGATACCCGGTAGTACCCAACCCGTACACCCTGATGAGTAAAATCTCCCCTGACCATGAATGGTTCAGTGTAATAGATCTAAAAGATGCTTTCTGGAGTTGCCCGCTAGAAGAAAGCAGTCGGGACATGTTTGCGTTTGAATGGGAAAATCCTACAACAGGGCGGAAAAGACAACTCAGATGGACGGTCCTGCCGCAAGGATTCACTGAGTCACCTAACCTATTCGGGCAGGTCTTGGAGCAAGTACTAGCGGAATTCCAATGTGCTCCAGAGAACCAACTGCTACAGTATGTGGATGATTTATTACTATCCGGGCCAACACAGAAAGGGGTGCAGGAAGATACCATCAGAGTACTGAACTTCCTAGGGAAAAAGGGGCTACGGGTCTCCAAGAAAAAGTTACAATTCGTGGAAAAGGAAGTAAGGTATCTGGGACACCGGGTCAGTAAGGGACAGCGAAGCATTACCCCAGAAAGGATAGCTGGAATAACAGGGATGTCGCTACCTCGTACCAAGAAGGAGATACGACAGTTCCTGGGGTTAGTGGGGTATTGTCGAATCTGGATTGAGAATTATACTCCCCTGGTGAAATTTCTGTATGATAAACTCGGGCAAGATGAGCAAACAGTAAAATGGACAAAGGAAGAGGAGCAAAAATTCAACTATATCAAGGGGCAATTGATCCGTGCTCCGGTGTTAGTCTTGCCAGCCCTGGAAAAACCATTCCAGCTGTACGTCAACAATGCCGAAGGAATGGCCCAAGGGGTACTCACCCAACTAAGAGGAGGAAAGCGGCAACCCGTGGCTTTCCTGTCAAAAATGTTAGACCCGGTATCGCGTGGATGGCCCACCTGTATCCAAGCAGTGGCAGCGACAGCGGTATTGGTAGAGGAAGCCCGGAAACTAACCTTTGGAGGGAAGATCACAGTGCATTCTCCCCACTCGGTCAGCACCCTACTAGCCCAGAAGGCACATCGGTGGCTCACTGACTCCCGCATTCTAAAGTACGAAACTATACTGATGACCGGAGAAGACCTAAACTTCGCAAAGGATTCCAGTTGCAACCCAGCCCAGTTCCTCTATGGAGGACTAGAAGAAAAGGAGTCAGAACACGACTGTATTGAATTGTTGGACTTGCAAACAAAGAGCCGGGAGGACTTACAGGAAGTTCCCCTGGGAGAAGGACAGGAATTGTATATAGATGGATCCTCACGATGTATTGATGGAGTACGGCACAGCGGATATGCCATCATTGACGGAGAGACTGAAAGAATAGTGGAGTCCGGGAGATTACCGGGAAACTGGTCGGCCCAGTCATGCGAATTATACGCACTCCAGAGGGCTCTGAGGATATTGGAGAAGAGGATCGGAACAATATACACTGACTCTAAGTACGCCTATGGGATAGTACATACCTTTGGGAAGATATGGAAAGAAAGAGGACTGATAACGGCCAGAGGAAAGGGACTGGCACACGAGCAAATGATAAGTATGACATTGGAAGCCCTGGCCCTACCAACTGAGATTGCGGTAGTACATGTACCCGGACACCAAAAAGGATCAACACCTGAAGCAGTAGGGAACCGTCTAGCCGATGGGGAGGCCAAACGAGCAGCCGTTGAAGACCCGATCCAACTCCTGACCTTGATACCAGTGAGGGAAGGACTTACTAAACAACCTATGTTTACCCAAATAGAGATTGATAGCATGAACCAACTAGGAGCCCGAAAAGACATTGATGGTAAATGGACGGTCCCGGATGGGAGACAGGTACTAAATAAGGAAGTAACCCGCAACATCCTCCAACAGTTGCACCATCAAACCCACTGGGGAGTACAGGCCATGTGCGACACAATTCTGAGGGACTATGTATGCAAAGGAATATACACACTGGCCCAGCAAGAGATAACTGGATGTCCGACGTGCCAGCGGATAAACAAGAAAGTGATGCGATCCACTCCAAGAGGTGGCCAGCCACTGGCCATGAGACCGTTCCATAGAGTCCAGATCGACTTTACCGAACTACCCTCAGTGCAGAGATGGAAGTACCTGTTAGTAATAGTGGATCATTTTACCCACTGGGTGGAAGCATACCCGACCACAAAGGCCGATGCGCCTACAGTAGCCCGAATACTACTAGAAAACATAATCCCCAGATATGGGATCATGGGGTCCATAGACTCGGACAGAGGGACACACTTTGCCTCCAAGACGCACCAGTTGATTTGTGATGCATTGAGTATCCAATGGAAATACCATACCCCGTGGCATCCCCAGAGTTCGGGACGGGTGGAAAGGATGAACAGTACCTTAAAGGCGCAATTGACCAAATTAATGCTAGAAACCAAGTTACCCTGGACTAAGTGTCTCCCCATCGCCCTGTTAAGAATCCGAACAGCACCCAGGAAGGATATAGGAATCTCCCCCTATGAAATGCTGTTTGGACTCCCGTATTGGAATAAGGTAGAAGGGTACCCCACGCTACAAGGGGGTGATATTTTTATAAGGAACTATTTACTGGCACTATCTCGTTCCTTTGCAGAACTGCGGAAGAAGGGTCTCTTGGCCCAGACTCCGCCGCTCGACTTTGCTTTACATCAGATCGTGCCTGGAGATTGGGTTCTGGTACGGACCTGGAAGCCGGAGAAGTTACAACCACAGTGGGAAGGCCCTTTCCAGGTCCTGTTAACCACCGAGGCGGCCGTACGAACAAAAGAGAAAGGGTGGACCCACGCATCCAGAATAAAGGGACCAGTTAAGCCTGAGGGACACACGGAGTGGACCTGTGTTCCCAGTGAAGAACCGTTGGTGGTGAAACTGAAAAGGCAACAAAAATGAACTCAATGTGGACTGTTACATTATTGACTGTAATATATTTAATTCTGTATGTGGGAAAAATAGAAGGGAAATGTGACAAGTGTAGGAACCGAGTTTTGGAGAAAGGAAAAGAACGACCCGGGGCCCTTGTGTCACATTCACATGTAAATGACCAATGTTATGGAAAAGAAAAAGAGGAATGTGAAGAGGGAGGAATAAAATATACCCTGAGAAAGAACAGGGGATACCCCGGTGGATCAGTGAGAGAAGAAAAAGGAGAAGGGAGAAGTTGGAGTGTACGAGAAAGTACATGCCCTGAGACAGAATGGATATGTGAAAGGAAAGAAAAAGGAAGGGCAGAGTTTGGTGGAGTCAGAGAAGAATGGGGAACCTATGGAAAAACAAGACCGGAAATGAAGGAAAACCTGTTTATAGACTTAGCAACTCGAATAGCTACAAGTTTAAATGTAAGTGACTGTTGGGTTTGTGGGGGACCCCACATGAGCGAGCAATGGCCATGGATAGGTGAGAGTTTGAGTGTGTGGGAGCTATTGGCTCATGATTGGGATAAGAAAAGGACTGGGAGGACGCAAGAATGGAAGTTAACAAACTATCCGGAAGGACAAGTATGTGTAGAAAGAAAAGGGAAGGTGAAAGTAGGAGAAAGCCCATGTCAGAGTATAAAGTTGGCTAAAACAAAAAATAATGCCACTTGGTGGCCCGAGGAGCCGACTTGGTACATAACTAAAGGGGCAAAGGACAATTGTACGGCTATGGGAAACAATTCGGGAATCTGGAATTGCAGTGGGCATAACCCGTACGAAGGAATTCCCAGTGTTTGGAAAGCCTGGCGGAAAGCAAGGAAAGGAGGATTTGTCCCAGAAGGTCTGTTCTGGATTTGTGGGAATCAGGCATACACCAAATTGCCGAAAGGATGGGGAGGAGTTTGTTTCTTAGGCCTTATAAGGCCAGAGTTCTTCCTCCTACCCCAGGATGAAGATAGGGAATTGGGAATCAAGTTATTTGACTCACTGAGAAGGGAGAAGCGGGAGATAAAGGTGGGAGAATGGGGCGACGAGTGGCCTCCAGCACGCATCATTGAATATTACGGACCAGCAACTTGGGCCCAGGATGGGTCATGGGGTTACCAAACCCCGGTATATATGTTAAATCGAATAATACGCCTACAAGCTGTAGTAGAGGTGATCACCAACCAAACCGCATTGGCTCTGGAATTGCTGGCTGAGCAGCAAAGCCAGATGAGAACAGCCATATACCAAAATCGATTAGCATTGGATTACCTATTGGCCTCCGAGGGAGGGGTCTGTGGAAAGTTCAATCTGACAAACTGTTGCCTAAAGATAAATGATAATGGAAAGGCAGTGTTGAAAATATCCGACAAAATTCGGAAGTTGGCCCATGTGCCAGTACAAACTTGGAGATCCTTAGGGAACCTGAGTTGGCTGGATAGTCTGCTGGGAGGAAGCTGGTGGCGAATAGCCCTGTTAATATTAGGCGGAATACTCATAATGATAATCATATTACCATGCTTAATACCCTGCTTGAGAGCATTAATAACGCGAGTAGTAGTACAGGTAATGCAGCCAGGGAACCCAGCTGACCCGGCTAAAATGCTGTTGCAACGAGGCAGAGAACTGGAAGAGTGGAATCCCTGGACAAATCCTTAGCACACTCTAAAAAGAAAAAGGGTGGAATTGTAAGAAGTGAAAGGGTTAAGGTTAGACTGTGCTAAGATCTAAGCTTACAAAACATATGCTGACACATTGCTAAATAAGGATATAAGATTCTTGCAAAACTGTATAGGTACAATCTGTACCTTGTGGTAATCATGAAGAACTAAAAGGGAGTCATTAAGCTAGGAGCTGAGAGCGGAGGTGGATGAAACAGATGGAGATAAGCTGTACTCTTGTGGCTAACTCCAAGGCCGATGAGTGTTTTGAAAACTTGGCAGACATGGCTCTGCGGATGGCTAACTCCAAGGACAGAGGATATGAGAAAATGTGTATGTGACCCCCGAAATGTACAAGCCTGTGGGGAGGGGGAGAGTGGAGCTGACTATGAATAATTGTAGGAATGATACAGCAACTGAGGGACACGTGATAACCTACTTGAAACGGTATAAAAGGAAGTGAAATGTAATGCTCTGGGCTCAATACTGCTGGAGCAGTTTTGGGTCCGACTCTGCAGACTCGTGAAAAATAAAGCTTTGCCGCTTTGCAGTTTGCTGAGACTCAGAGTGTAAGATTATTTCTAACAGGGAAGAACAACGAGATCTAGGTATCCTTGTTTATCAGTCACTGAAAGTAAGCATGCAGGTACAGCAGGCAGTGAAGAAAGCTAATGGCATGTTGGCCTTCATAACAAGGGGAGTTGAGTATAGGAGCAAAGAGGTCCTTCTGCAGTTGTACAGGGCCCTGCTGAGACCACACCTGGAGTATTGTGTTTAGTTTTGGTCTCCAAATTTGAGGAAGGACATTCTTGCTATTGAGGGAGTGCAGCGTAGGTTCATGAGGTTAATACCCGGAATGGCGGGTCTGTCATATGTTGAAAGATTGGAGCGACTGGGCTTGTATACACTGGAATTTAGAAGGATGAGAGGGGATCTGATTGAAACATATAAGATTATTAAGGGATTGGACACGCTAGAGGCAGGAAACATGTTCCCAATATTGGGGGAGTCCAGAACCACAGTTTAAAAATAAGGGGTAGGCCATTTAGAATGGAGTTGAGAAAAAACTTTTTCACCCAGAGAGTTGTGGATCTATGGAGTGCTTTGCCTCAGAAGGCAGTGGAGGTCAATTCTCTGGATGCTTTCAAGAAAGAGTTAGACAGACCTCTTAAAGATAGCGGTGTCAAGGGATATGGGGAGAAGGCAGGAACGGGGTACTGATTGTGGATGATCAGCCATGATCACATTGAATGGTGGTGCTGGCTCAAAGGGCTGAATGACCTACTCCTGCACCTACTGTCTATTGTCTGCTCCTAACCTCCACCCACAGAGACTCCGTAGACAATCCCTCCATGGCATCCACGTGGTGCCACCTCTTTTGCCTCCCTCCCTGTCCTTTCTGAAGCATCTAAAACCCAGCACTTGAAGTAACCATTCCTGTCCCTGAGCTATCCAAGTCTCTGTAATGGCCACCACATCATATCTCCAAGTCCTTGTCTAACTCATTTTCATTTTCACTAACAACAGCTTGTTTTTCTTCCCCTCCCCCCACCATTTTGTTGCATCATCTTTCTCTTTCCTTTCCAGTCCCGATGAAGGGCCTCAGCCTAAAGCGTTGATGGTGCATTAATTTCCATGGAGGCTGCCTGATCGGCTGAGTTCCTCCAGCATTTTGTATGTGGCTCTTCTCTCCCTTTTCCTTTTGTTCAAGTTCAGGTTTATCATCGTCTGACTGTACACATGTACAACCAAATGACACAACGATCCTCGGGACCACAGTGCACCCACAAAACAAATATCATGCCCAGCAGATAAACCAAATTATTACCAGAAATAGGTTAATAAAATATAGTTCAAAATGCATTAAGAGGGAAACGGTAAACAGCTTGCTGTCCTAGTGATGAGATGTCAGCGGTGGCACAGTCTCACAGCCTGAGGGAAGGCACTGTTACCCAGTCTGGCAGTCATAGTCCTAATGTTTCTGTACCTCTTTCCTTCTGGTAGTGGGTCAAAGACATTGTGGGATGGATGGTAGGGATCCTTAACAATGTTTTGGGCCCTTCATCCACAAATGTGGTGAATGTCACAAACAGTGGGGCAGGAGCCACTGGTGATCCAGTTCAAACTCCTGTGGTGCAGTGCCTGGCAGTTTCTGTAGCACTCAGTGATGCAGCCAGACAGGAGACTCTTGATGGTGCTCTTCTAGAAAGTTGTTAGAATGGGGGCAGGGAGACTTGGACAGCTCACCCTCCTCAGAAAGTGTAGGCACTGCTGTACCTTTTTGACTCATGGGGTAGTGTCGAGGGTCTAGGTTAGATTGTCCATCGTGTGCACACCAAGAAACCTCATGCTCTCTCCATGGCAGAGCCACTGATGTGCAATGGAGAGAGGTCCACCTGTGCCTTCTTGAAGTCCGCAATAATCTCTTCTGTCTTGTCCACATTGACTCATGTTGTTCCTCTCACATTATTTGACAAGCTTCTCTGTATGCTGACTCTTCATTGTTGCTGATGAGGCCGACCACTGTAGTATCTTCTGCAAACTTGATACAGTTTGAGCAGGACCTGGCAGTGCAGTCGTGGGTCTGCAGTGAGATGTGCACACAGCGCTGGGGGCACTAGTGTTCGGCGTGACGGAGCTTGAGATGCTGCTGCCAACTCAGACTTGAAGCCTGCAGGGACAGAGGGCCATTTCAAAAGATATTAAAGACGTCCGTTAAGAACTCTGTTCTGTTGGCCGCACTGCCCCTCAGCACCTGACCAGGTATGTCGTCCGGCCCAGTAGCTCTCTGTGGGTTTACCTTGGCTAGGATCCTCCTCACTGTGACTGAGGCCAGAGTGGATGCCTGTTCCTCGATGTCACAAGATTCAGTACATTGTTAAACACAGAAGGGAGGTGTCACTGTTATTGGCGTGCAGGGTGGACTTGTTTAAATATTCAGCCCAGTCCCTCTAATGATAATCTCTGATAGTCTGCTGACCGACTCTTTGGAAATCCTCACCTGGGTAACCAGAGAACATTTTCACGTTCCCTTCCCAGTCACCGGGATTGTCGTCCTTGCACTCCTTATAAACTTGCTCAGTGCATTGGAAAATGTATGATTGAACTGTAAAACCTCATTATAGACGAAATGAATTAAAGTTGTGCTGAAACATTAATAAAGAAAAACATCCAACAATCTAGGAAAGCTGCCAGTCGGCACCAGCTCACTCCCAAACACACCAGAATTACAGAGATCTTCTTTCCATCGGATCAGTGACATCAAGATAATTAGTCTCTCGTATTCAGACATTCAGATTTGACTTTAAAACATCTTTTTCTGCTCTGCCATTTTACCATTCTTTCTTACCCAGATGCTATTAGTTCACTCTTTTAAACACAACAGGTATTGCAGTTGCTGGAAATCCAGGGAAACACAAAATGCTGCAGGGACAGGTAGCATTTACTGAGAGGGAACGAGACCATCAGACATCAGGTTTAAGAGCAGAATTAGGCACAACAAGTCTGATCCACCATTAATGCTCATTGCACACTTCCCGCTACTGTACAGATTTTGCACACTTCCCTCTCCTGTACACACATCACACACTTCTGTCTCCTGTACACACGTCACACATTTCCCTCTCCTGTATATATGTTGCACACTTCCCGCTCCTGTACATATGTCACACATTTCCCTCTCCTGTACACATGTCACACACTTCCCGCTCCTGTACACACGTCACACATTTCCCTCTCCTGTACACACATCACACACTTCCCTCTCCTGTACACTCGTCACACATTTCCCTCTCCTGTACACACGTCACACATTTCCCTCTCCTGTACACACATCACACATTACCCTCTCCTGTACACACGTCACACATTACCCTCTCCTGTACACACGTCACACACTTCCCTCTCCTGTACACACATCACACATTTCCCTCTCCTGTACACACATTACACATTACCCTCTCCTGTACACACGTCACACATTTCCCTCTCCTGTACAGACGTCACACATTTCCCTCTCCTGTACACACATCACACACTTCCCTCTCCTGTACACACATCACACATTTCCCTCTCCTGTACACACATCACACACTTACGTCTCCTGTACACACATTACACACTTCCCTCTCCTGTACACACGTCACACACTTCCCTCTTCTGTACACTCGTCACACACTTCCCTCCCCTGTACACACGTCACACACTTCCCTCTCCTGTACACACGACACACACTTCCCTCTCCTGTACACACGTCGCACACTTCCCTCTCCTGTACACACATCACACACTTCCCTCTCCTGTACACTTGTCACACATTTCCCTCTCCTATACACTCGTCACACACTTCCCTCTCCTGTACACACGTCACACATTTCCCTCTCCTGTACACATGTCACACACTTCCCTCGGCTGTACACACGTCACACGCTTCCCTCTCCTGTACACACATTACACACTTCTGTCTCCTGTACACACGTCACAAATTTAACTCTCCTGTACACACTTACACACTTCCCTCTCCTGTACACAGGTCACACAATTCCCTCTCCTGTACACACGTCACACACTTCCCTCTCCGGTACACTCGTCACACATTTCCCTCTCCTGTACACTTGTCACACATTTCCCTCTCCAGTACACATGTCACACATTTACCTCTCCTGTATGCACATTACACACTTCCCCCTCCTGTACACATGACACACACTACCCTCTCCTGTACACACGTCACACATTTCCCTCTCCTGTACACACATTACACACTTCTGTCTCCTGTACACACATTACACACTTCCCTCTCCTGTACACACGTCACACACTTCCCTCTCCTGTACACACGTCACACACTTCCCTCTCCTGTACACACGTCACACATTTCCCTCTCCTGTACACACATTACACACTTCCCTCTCGATGTACACACGTCACACACATCCCTCTCCTGTACACTCGTCACACACTTCTGTCTCCTGTACACTCATCACACACTTCCCTCTGCTGTACACACGTCACACATTTCCCTCTCCTGTACACACATTACACACTTCTGTCTCCTGTACACACGTCACACATTTACCTCTCCTGTACACACATCACAGACTTCCCTCTCCTGTACACACGTCACACATTACCCTCTCCTGTACACACGTCACACATTTCCCTCTCCTGTACAGACGTCACACATTTCCCTCTCCTGTACACTTGTCACACATTTCCCTCTCCTGTACACACATTACACACTTCTGTCTCCTGTACACACGTCACACATTTACCTCTCCTGTACACATATCACACACTTCCCTCTCCTGTACACACGTCACACATTACCCTCTCCTGTACACACGTCACACATTTCCCTCTCCTGTACAGACGTCACACATTTCCCTCTCCTGTACACTTGTCACACACTTCCCTCTCCTGTACACACATCACACATTTCCCTCTCCTGCACACACATCACACACTTACGTCTCCTGTACACACGTCACACACTTCCCTCTCCTGTACACACGTCACACACTTCCCTCTCATGTACACACATTACACACTTCCCTCTTCTGTACACTCGTCACACACTTCCCTCTCCTGTACACACGTCACACACCTCCCTCTCCTGTACACACGTCACACACTTCCCTCTCCTGTACACACGTCGCACACTTCCCTCTCCTGTACACACGTCGCACACTTCCCTCTCCTGTACACTTGTCACACATTTCCCTCTCCTGTACACTCGTCACACACTTCCCTCTCCTATACACACGTCACACACTTCCCTCTGCTGTACACACGTCACACACTTCCCTCTCCTGTACACACGTCACACACTTCCCTCTCCTGTACACACGTCACACATTTAACTCTCCTGTACACACTTACACACTTCCCTCTCCTGTACACAGGTCACACAATTCCCTCTCCTGTACACACGTCACACATTTCCCTCTCCGGTACACTCGTCACACACTTCCCTCTACTGTACACTCGTCACACATTTCCCTCTACTGTACACTCGTCACACATTTAACTCTCCTGTACACACTTACACACTTCCCTCTCCTGTACACAGGTCACACAATTCCCTCTCCTGTACACACGTCACACACTTCCCTCTCCGGTACACTCGTCACACATTTCCCTCTCCGGTACACTCGTCACACACTTCCCTCTACTGTACACTCGTCACACATTTCCCTCTACTGTACACTCGTCACACATTTAACTCTCCTGTACACACTTACACACTTCCCTCTCCTGTACACAGGTCACACAATTCCCTCTCCTGTACACACGTCACACACTTCCCTCTCCGGTACACTCGTCACACATTTCCCTCTCCGGTACACTCGTCACACACTTCCCTCTACTGTACACTCGTCACACATTTCCCTCTACTGTACACTCGTCACACATTTCCCTCTCCAGTACACATGTCACACATTTCCCTCTCCTGTACACACGTCACACATTTACCTCTCCTGTATGCACATTACACACTTCCCCCTCCTGTACACATGACACACACTACCCTCTCCTGTACACACGTAACACATTTCCCTCTCCTGTACACACATAACACACTTCTGTCTCCTGTACACACATCACACACTTCCCTCTCCTATACACACATCACACATTTCCCTCTCCTGCACACACGTCACACATTTCCCTCTCCTGTACACACATCACACATTACCCTCTCCTGTACACACGTCACACATTACCCTCTCCTGTACACACGTCACACACTTCCCTCTCCTGTACACACGTCACACATTTCCCTCTCCTGTACACACATCACACATTACCCTCTCCTGTACACACGTCACACATTTCCCTCTCCTGTACAGACGTCACACATTTCCCTCTCCTGTACACACATCACACACTTCCCTCTCCTGTACACACATCACACATTTCCCTCTCCTGTACACACATCACACACTTACGTCTCCTGTACACACATTACACACTTCCCTCTCCTGTACACACGTCACACACTTCCCTCTTCTGTACACTCGTCACACACTTCCCTCCCCTGTACACACGTCACACACTTCCCTCTCCTGTACACACGACACACACTTCCCTCTCCTGTACACACGTCGCACACTTCCCTCTCCTGTACACACATCACACACTTCCCTCTCCTGTACACTTGTCACACATTTCCCTCTCCTATACACTCGTCACACACTTCCCTCTCCTGTACACACGTCACACATTTCCCTCTCCTGTACACATGTCACACACTTCCCTCGGCTGTACACACGTCACACGCTTCCCTCTCCTGTACACACATTACACACTTCTGTCTCCTGTACACACGTCACAAATTTAACTCTCCTGTACACACTTACACACTTCACTCTCCTGTACACAGGTCACACAATTCCCTCTCCTGTACACACGTCACACACTTCCCTCTCCGGTACACTCGTCACACATTTCCCTCTCCTGTACACTTGTCACACATTTCCCTCTCCAGTACACATGTCACACATTTCCCTCTCCTGTACACACGTCACACATTTACCTCTCCTGTATGCACATTACACACTTCCCCCTCCTGTACACATGACACACACTACCCTCTCCTGTACACACGTCACACATTTCCCTCTCCTGTACACACATTACACACTTCTGTCTCCTGTACACACATTACACACTTCCCTCTCCTATACACACGTCACACACTTCCCTCTCCTGTACACACGTCACACATTTCCCTCTCCTGTACACACATTACACACTTCCCTCTCGATGTACACACGTCACACACATCCCTCTCCTGTACACTCGTCACACACTTCTGTCTCCTGTACACTCGTCACACATTTCCCTCTCCTGTACACTCATCACACACTTCCCTCTGCTGTACACACGTCACACATTTCCCTCTCCTGTACACACATTACACACTTCTGTCTCCTGTACACACGTCACACATTTACCTCTCCTGTACACACATCACACACTTCCCTCTCCTGTACACACGTCACACATTACCCTCTCCTGTACACACGTCACACATTTCCCTCTCCTGTACAGACGTCACACATTTCCCTCTCCTGTACACTTGTCACACATTTCCCTCTCCTGTACACACATTACACACTTCTGTCTCCTGTACACACGTCACACATTTACCTCTCCTGTACACACATCACACACTTCCCTCTCCTGTACACACGTCACACATTACCCTCTCCTGTACACACGTCACACATTTCCCTCTCCTGTACAGACGTCACACATTTCCCTCTCCTGTACACTTGTCACACACTTCCCTCTCCTGTACACACATCACACATTTCCCTCTCCTGCACACACATCACACACTTACGTCTCCTGTACACACGTCACACACTTCCCTCTCCTGTACACACGTCACACACTTCCCTCTCATGTACACACATTACACACTTCCCTCTTCTGTACACTCGTCACACACTTCCCTCTCCTGTACACACGTCACACACCTCCCTCTCCTGTACACACGTCACACACTTCCCTCTCCTGTACACACGTCGCACACTTCCCTCTCCTGTACACACGTCGCACACTTCCCTCTCCTGTACACTTGTCACACATTTCCCTCTCCTGTACACTCGTCACACACTTCCCTCTCCTATACACACGTCACACACTTCCCTCTGCTGTACACACGTCACACACTTCCCTCTCCTGTACACACGTCACACACTTCCCTCTCCTGTACACACGTCACACATTTAACTCTCCTGTACACACTTACACACTTCCCTCTCCTGTACACAGGTCACACAATTCCCTCTCCTGTACACACGTCACACATTTCCCTCTCCTGTACAGACGTCACACATTTCCCTCTCCTGTACACTTGTCACACACTTCCCTCTCCTGTACACACATCACACATTTCCCTCTCCTGTACACACATCACACACTTACGTCTCCTGTACACACATTACACACTTCCCTCTCCTGTACACACGTCACACACTTCCCTCTCCTGTACACACGTCACACACTTCCCTCTCCTGTACACACGTCACACACTTCCCTCTTCTGTACACTCGTCACACACTTCCCTCTCCTGTACACTTGTCACACACTTCCCTCTCCTGTACACACATCACACATTTCCCTCTCCTGCACACACATCACACACTTACGTCTCCTGTACACACGTCACACACTTCCCTCTCCTGTACACACGTCACACACTTCCCTCTCATGTACACACATTACACACTTCCCTCTTCTGTACACTCGTCACACACTTCCCTCTCCTGTACACACGTCACACACCTCCCTCTCCTGTACACACGTCACACAGTTCCCTCTCCTGTACACACGTCGCACACTTCCCTCTCCTATACACACGTCGCACACTTCCCTCTCCTGTACACTTGTCACACATTTCCCTCTCCTGTACACTCGTCACACACTTCCCTCTCCTATACACACGTCACACACTTCCCTCTGCTGTACACACGTCACACACTTCCCTCTCCTGTACACACGTCACACACTTCCCTCTCCTGTACACACGTCACACATTTAACTCTCCTGTACACACTTACACACTTCCCTCTCCTGTACACAGGTCACACAATTCCCTCTCCTGTACACACGTCACACACTTCCCTCTCCGGTACACTCGTCACACATTTCCCTCTCCGGTACACTCGTCACACACTTCCCTCTACTGTACACTCGTCACACATTTCCCTCTACTGTACACTCGTCACACATTTCCCTCTCTAGTACACATGTCACACATTTCCCTCTCCTGTACACACGTCACACATTTACCTCTCCTGTATGCACATTACACACTTCCCCCTCCTGTACACATGACACACACTACCCTCTCCTGTACACACGTCACACATTTCCCTCTCCTGTACACACATTACACACTTCTGTCTCCTGTACACACATCACACACTTCCCTCTCCTATACACACATCACACATTTCCCTCTGCTGCACACACGTCACACATTTCCCTCTCCTGTACACACATTACACACTTCTGTCTCCTGTACACACATCACACACTTCCCTCTCCTATACACACATCACACATTTCCCTCTCCTGCACACACGTCAAACATTTCCCTCTCCTGTACACACGTCACACATTTCCCTCTCCTGTACACACGTCACACATTTCCCTCTCCTGTACACACATCACACACTTCCCTCTCCTGTACACACGGCACACATTTCCCTCTCCTGTACACACATTACACACTTCCGTCTCCTGTACACACATTACACACTTCCCTCTCCCGTACACATGTCACACACTTCCCTCTCCTGTACACACATTCCACACTTCCGTCTCCTGTACACACATTACACACTTCCCTCTCCTATACACACGTCACACACTTCCCTCTCCTGTACACACGTCACACATTTCCCTCTCCTGTACACACATTACACACTTCCCTCTCGATGTACACACGTCACACACATCCCTCTCCTGTACACTCGTCACACACTTCTGTCTCCTGTACACACGTCACACATTTCCCTCTCCTGTACACTCATCACACACTTCCCTCTGCTGTACACACGTCACACATTTCCCTCTCCTGTACACACGTCACACACTTCCCTCTTCTGTACACTCGTCACACACTTCCCTCTCCTGTACACACGTCACACACTTCCCCCTCCTGTGCACACGTCACACATTACCCTCTCCTGTACACACGTCACACACTTCCCGCTCCTGTACACACGTCACACACTTCCCGCTCCTGTACACACGTCACACATTTCCTTCTCCTGTACACACGTCACACATTTCCCTCTCCTGTACACACGTCACACATTTCCCTCTCCTGTACACACATCACACACTTCCCTCTCCTGTACACACATCACACATTTGCCTCGCCTGTACACACATCACACACTTACGTCTCCTGTACACACATTACACACTTCCCTCTCCTGTACACACGTCACACACTTCGCTCTCCTGTAAACACGTCACACACTTCCCTCTCCTGTACACACGTCACACACTTGCCTCTCCTGTACACACGTCACACATTTCCCTATCCTGTACACACATTACACACTTCTGTCTCCTGTACACACATCACACACTTCCCTCTCCTGTACACACGTCACACATTACCCTCTCCTGTACAGACGTCACACATTTCCCTCTCCTGTACACTTGTCACACATTTCCCTCTCCTGTACACACATTACACACTTCTGTCTCCTGTACACACGTCACACATTTACCTCTCCTGTACACACATCACACACTTCCCTCTCCTGTACACACGTCACACATTACCCTCTTCTGTACACACGTCACACATTTCCCTCTCCTGTACAGACGTCACACATTTCCCTCTCCTGTACACTTGTCACACACTTCCCTCTCCTGTACACACATCACACATTTCCCTCCCCTGTACACACATCACACACTTACGTCTCCTGTACACACATTACACACTTCCCTCTCCTGTACACACGTCACACACTTCCCTCTCCTGTACACACGTCACACACTTCCCTCTCCTGTACACACGTCACACACTTCCCTCTTCTGTACACTCGTCACACACTTCCCTCTCCTGTACACACGTCACACACTTCCCCCTCCTGTGCACACGTCACACATTACCCTCTCCTGTACACACGTCACACACTTCCCGCTCCTGTACACACGTCACACACTTCCCGCTCCTGTACACACGTCACACATTTCCTTCTCCTGTACACACGTCACACATTTCCCTCTCCTGTACACTTGTCACACACTTCCCACTCCTGTACACACGTCACACATTTCCCTCTCCTGTACACACATCACACATTTGCCTCGCCTGTACACACATCACACATTTCCCTCTCCTGTACACACATCACACACTTCCCTCTCCTGTACACACATCACACATTTGCCTCGCCTGTACACACATCACACACTTACGTCTCCTGTACACACATTACACACTTCCCTCTCCTGTAAACACGTCACACACTTCGCTCTCCTGTAAACACGTCACACACTTCCCTCTCCTGTACACACGTCACACACTTGCCTCTCATGTACACACGTCACACACTTCCCTCTCCTGTACACACGTCACACATTTCCTTCTCCTGTACACACGTCACACATTTCCCTCTCCGGTACAGACGTCACACATTTCCCTCTCCTGTACACACATCACACACTTCCCTCTCCTGTACACATATCACACATTTGCCTCGCCTGTACACACATCACACACTTACGTCTCCTGTACACACATTACACACTTCCCTCTCCTGTACACACGTCACAAACTTCGCTCTCCTGTAAACACGTCACACACTTCCCTCTCCTGTACACACGTCACACACTTCCCTCTCCTGTACACACGTCACACATTTAACTCTCCTGTACACACTTACACACTTCCCTCTCCTGTACACAGCTCACACAATTCCCTCTCCTGTACACACGTCACACACTTCCCTCTCCGGTACACTCGTCACACATTTCCCTCTCCTGTACACTCGTCACACACTTCCCTCTCCTGTACACTCATCACACATTTCCCTCTCCTGTACACTTGTCACACATTTCCCTCTCCTGTACACACATCACACATTTCCCTCTCCTGTACACGCGTCACACATTTCCCTCTCCTGTATGCACATTACACACTTCCCCCTCCTGTACACATGACACACACTACCCTCTCCTGTACACACGTCACACATTTCCCTATCCTGTACACACATTACACACTTCTGTCTCCTGTACACACATCACACACTTCCCTCTCCTATACACACATCACACATTTCCCTCTCCTGCACACACGTCACACATTTCCCTCTCCTGTACACACGTCACACACTTCCCTCTCCTGTACACTCGTCACACACTTCCCTCTCCTGTACACACGGCACACATATCCCTCTCCTGTACACACATTACACACTTCCGTCTCCTGTACACACATTACACACTTCCCTCTCCTGTACACTAGTCACTCACTTCCCTCTCCTGTACACACATTACACACTTCCCTCTCCTGTACACACGTCACACACTTCCCTCTCCTGTACACACGTCACACATTACCCTCTCCTATACACACGTCACACATTTCCCTCTCCTGTACAGACGTCACACATTTCCCTCTCCTGTACACTTGTCACACACTTCCCTCTCCTGTACACACATCACACATTTCCCTCTCCTGTACACACATCACACACTTACGTCTCCTGTACACACATTACACACTTCCCTCTCCTGTACACACGTCACACACTTCCCTCTCCTGTACACACGTCACACACTTCCCGCTCCTGTACACACGTCACACATTTCCCTCTCCTGTATGCACATTACACACTTCCCCCTCCTGTACACATGACACACACTACCCTCTCCTGTACACACGTCACACATTTACCTCTCCTGTACACACATCACACACTTCCCTCTCCTGTACACACGTCACACATTACCCTCTCCTGTACACACGTCACAGATTTCCCTCTCCTGTACAGACATCACACATTTCCCTCTCCTGTACACTTGTCACACACTTCCCTCTCCTGTACACACATCACACATTTCCCTCTCCTGTACACACATCACACATTTCCCTCTCCTGTACAGACATCACACATTTCCCTCTCCTGTACACTTGTCACACACTTCCCTCTCCTGTACACACGTCACACATTTCCCTCTCCTGTACAGACATCACACAATTCCCTCTCCTGTACACACGTCACACATTTCCCTCTCGTGTACAGACATCACACATTTCCCTCTCCTGTACACTTGTCACACACTTCCCTCTCCTGTACACACATCACACACTTCCCTCTCCTGTACACACATCACACACTTACGTCTCCTGTACACACATTACACACTTCCCTCTCCTGTACACACGTCACACACTTCCCTCTCCTGTACACACGTCACACACTTCCCTCTTCTGTACACTCGTCACACACTTCCCTCTCCTGTACACACGTCACACACCTCCCTCTCCTGTACACACATTACACACTTCCGCCTCCTGTACACACGTCACACATTTACCTCTCCTGTATACACATTACACACTTCCCCCTCCTGTGCACACGTCACACATTACCCTCTCCTGTACACACGTCACACACTTCCCGCTCCTGTACACACGTCACACACTTCCCGCTCCTGTACACACGTCACACATTTCCTTCTCCTGTACACACCTCACACATTTCCCTCTCCGGTACAGACGTCACACATTTCCCTCTCCTGTACACACATCACACACTTCCCTCTCCTGTACACACATCACACATTTCCCTCGCCTGTACACACATCACACACTTACGTCTCCTGTACACACATTACACACTTCCCTCTCCTGTACACACGTCACACACTTCCCTCTCCTGTACACACGTCACACACTTCCCTCTCCTGTACACACGTCACACACTTGCCTCTCATGTACACACGTCACACACTTCCCGCTCCTGTACACACGTCACACACTTCCCTCTCCTGTACACACGTCGCACATTTCCCTCTCCTGTACACACATCACACACTTCCCTCTCCTGTACACTCGTCACACATTTCCCTCTCCTGTACACTCGTCACACATTTCCCTCTCCTGTACACTCGTCACACACTTCCCTCTGCTGTACACACGTCACATACTTCCCTCTCCTGTACACACGTCACACACTTCCCCCTCCTGTGCACACGTCACACATTACCCTCTCCTGTACACACGTCACACACTTCCCGCTCCTGTACACACGTCACACACTTCCCGCTCCTGTACACACGTCACACATTTCCTTCTCCTGTACACACGTCACACATTTCCCTCTCCTGTACACACGTCACACATTTCCCTCTCCTGTACACACATCACACACTTCCCTCTCCTGTACACACATCACACATTTGCCTCGCCTGTACACACATCACACACTTACGTCTCCTGTACACACATTACACACTTCCCTCTCCTGTACACACGTCACACACTTCGCTCTCCTGTAAACACGTCACACACTTCCCTCTCCTGTACACACGTCACACATTTCCCTATCCTGTACACACATTACACACTTCTGTCTCCTGTACACACATCACACACTTCCCTCTCCTGTACACACGTCACACATTACCCTCTCCTGTACAGACGTCACACATTTCCCTCTCCTGTACACTTGTCACACATTTCCCTCTCCTGTACACACGTTACACACTTCTGTCTCCTGTACACACGTCACACATTTACCTCTCCTGTACACACATCACACACTTCCCTCTCCTGTACACACGTCACACATTACCCTCTCCTGTACACACGTCACACATTTCCCTCTCCTGTACACACATTACAACCTTCTGTCTCCTGTACACTTGTCACACACTTCCCTCTCCTGTACACACATCACACATTTCCCTCTCCTGTACAGACGTCACACATTTCCCTCTCCTGTACACTTGTCACACACTTCCCTCTCCTGTACACACATCACACATTTCCCTCTCCTGTACACACATCACACACTTCCCTCTCCTGTACACTCGTCACACACTTCCCTCTCCTGTACACACGTCACACACTTCCCCCTCCTGTGCACACGTCACACATTACCCTCTCCTGTACACACGTCACACACTTCCCGCTCCTGTACACACGTCACACACTTCCCGCTCCTGTACACACGTCACACATTTCCTTCTCCTGTACGCACGTCACACATTTCCCTCTCCTGTACACACGTCACACATTTCCCTCTCCTGTACACACATCACACACTTCCCTCTCCTGTACACACATCACACATTTGCCTCGCCTGTACACACATCACACACTTACGTCTCCTGTACACACATTACACACTTCCCTCTCCTGTACACACGTCACACACTTCGCTCTCCTGTAAACACGTCACACACTTCCCTCTCCTGTACACACGTCACACACTTGCCTCTCATGTACACACGTCACACACTTCCCTCTCCTGTACACACGTCACACATTTCCTTCTCCTGTACACACGTCACACATTTCCCTCTCCGGTACAGACGTCACACATTTCCCTCTCCGGTAAAGACGTCACACACTTCCCTCTCCTGTACACACATCACACACTTCCCTCTCCTGTACACACATCACACACTTACGTCTCCTGTACACACATTACACACTTCCCTCTCCTGTAGACACGTCACACACTTCCCTCTCCTGTAGACACGTCACACACTTCCCTCTCCTGTACACACGTCACACACTTGCCTCTCATGTACACACGTCACACACTTCCCTCTCCTGTACACACGTCGCACACTTCCCTCTCCTGTACACACGTCGCACATTTCCCTCTCCTGTACACACGTCACACACTTCCCTCTCCTGTACACTCGTCACACATTTCCCTCTCCTGTACACTCGTCACACACTTCCCTCTCCTATACACACGTCACACACTTCCCTCTGCTGTACACACGTCACACTCTTCCCTCTCCTGTACACACATTACACACTTCTGTCTCCTGTACACACGTCACACACTTCCCTCTCCTGTACACACGTCACACACTTCCCTCTCCGGTACACTCGTCACACATTTCCCTCTCCTGTACACTCGTCACACACTTCCCTCTCCTGTACACTCCTCACATATTTCCCTCTCCTGTACACTTGTCACACATTTCCCTCTCCTGTACACACGTCACACATTTCCCTCTCCTGTACACACGTCACACATTTCCCTCTCCTGTATGCACATTACACACTTCCCCCTCCTGTACACATGACACACACTACCCTCTCCTGTACACACGTCACACATTTCCCTATCCTGTACACACATTACACACTTCTGTCTCCTGTACACACATCACACACTTCCCTCTCCTATACACACATCACACATTTCCCTCTCCTGCACACACATCACAGATTTCCCTCTCCTGTACACACGTCACACACTTCCCTCTCCTGTACACACATCACACATTTCCCACTCCTGTACACACATTACACACTTCCCTCTCCTGTACACACGTCACACACTTCCCTCTCCTGTACACACATTACACACTTCCCTCTCCTGTACACACGTCACACATTTAACTCTCCTGTACACACTTACACACTTCCCTCTCCTGTACACAGCTCACACAATTCCCTCTCCTGTACACACGTCACACACTTCCCTCTCCGGTACACTCGTCACACATTTCCCTCTCCTGTACACTCGTCACACACTTCCCTCTCCTGTACACTCATCACACATTTCCCTCTCCTGTACACTTGTCACACATTTCCCTCTCCTGTACACACATCACACATTTCCCTCTCCTGTACACGCGTCACACATTTCCCTCTCCTGTATGCACATTACACACTTCCCCCTCCTGTACACATGACACACACTACCCTCTCCTGTACACACGTCACACATTTCCCTATCCTGTACACACATTACACACTTCTGTCTCCTGTACACACATCACACACTTCCCTCTCCTATACACACATCACACATTTCCCTCTCCTGCACACACGTCACACATTTCCCTCTCCTGTACACACGTCACACACTTCCCTCTCCTGTACACTCATCACACACTTCCCTCTCCTGTACACACGGCACACATATCCCTCTCCTGTACACACATTACACACTTCCGTTTCCTGTACACACATTACACACTTCCCTCTCCTGTACACTAGTCACTCACTTCCCTCTCCTGTACACACATTACACACTTCCCTCTCCTGTACACACGTCACACACTTCCCTCTCCTGTACACACGTCACACATTACCCTCTCCTATACACACGTCACACATTTCCCTCTCCTGTACAGACGTCACACATTTCCCTCTCCTGTACACTTGTCACACACTTCCCTCTCCTGTACACACATCACACATTTCCCTCTCCTGTACACACATCACACACTTACGTCTCCTGTACACACATTACACACTTCCCTCTCCTGTACACACGTCACACACTTCCCTCTCCTGTACACACGTCACACACTTCCCGCTCCTGTACACACGTCACACATTTCCCTCTCCTGTATGCACATTACACACTTCCCCCTCCTGTACACATGACACACACTACCCTCTCCTGTACACACGTCACACATTTACCTCTCCTGTACACACATCACACACTTCCCTCTCCTGTACACACGTCACACATTACCCTCTCCTGTACACACGTCACAGATTTCCCTCTCCTGTACAGACATCACACATTTCCCTCTCCTGTACACTTGTCACACACTTCCCTCTCCTGTACACACATCACACATTTCCCTCTCCTGTACACACATCACACATTTCCCTCTCCTGTACAGACATCACACATTTCCCTCTCCTGTACACTTGTCACACACTTCCCTCTCCTGTACACACGTCACACATTTCCCTCTCCTGTACAGACATCACACAATTCCCTCTCCTGTACACACGTCACACATTTCCCTCTCGTGTACAGACATCACACATTTCCCTCTCCTGTACACTTGTCACACACTTCCCTCTCCTGTACACACATCACACACTTCCCTCTCCTGTACACACATCACACACTTACGTCTCCTGTACACACATTACACACTTCCCTCTCCTGTACACACGTCACACACTTCCCTCTCCTGTACACACGTCACACACTTCCCTCTTCTGTACACTCGTCACACACTTCCCTCTCCTGTACACACGTCACACACCTCCCTCTCCTGTACACACATTACACACTTCCGCCTCCTGTACACACGTCACACATTTACCTCTCCTGTATACACATTACACACTTCCCCCTCCTGTGCACACGTCACACATTACCCTCTCCTGTACACACGTCACACACTTCCCGCTCCTGTACACACGTCACACACTTCCCGCTCCTGTACACACGTCACACATTTCCTTCTCCTGTACACACGTCACACATTTCCCTCTCCGGTACAGACGTCACACATTTCCCTCTCCTGTACACACATCACACAGTTCCCTCTCCTGTACACACATCACACATTTCCCTCGCCTGTACACACATCACACACTTACGTCTCCTGTACACACATTACACACTTCCCTCTCCTGTACACACGTCACACACTTCCCTCTCCTGTACACACGTCACACACTTCCCTCTCCTGTACACACGTCACACACTTGCCTCTCATGTACACACGTCACACACTTCCCGCTCCTGTACACACGTCACACACTTCCCTCTCCTGTACACACGTCGCACATTTCCCTCTCCTGTACACACATCACACACTTCCCTCTCCTGTACACTCGTCACACATTTCCCTCTCCTGTACACTCGTCACACATTTCCCTCTCCTGTACACTCGTCACACACTTCCCTCTGCTGTACACACGTCACATACTTCCCTCTCCTGTACACACGTCACACTCTTCCCTCTCCTGTACAGACGTCACACATTTAACTCTCCTGTACACACTTACACACTTCCCTCTCCTGTACACAGGTCACACAATTCCCTCTCCTGTACACACGTCACACACTTCCCTCTCCGGTACACTCGTCACACATTTCCCTCTCCTGTACACTCGTCACACACTTCCCTCTCCTGTACACTCATCACACATTTCCCTCTCCTGTACACTTGTCACACATTTCCCTCTCCTGTACACACGTCACACATTTCCCTCTCCTGTACACTCGTCACACATTTCCCTCTCCTGTATGCACATTACACACTTCCCCCTCCTGTACACATGACACACACTACCCTCTCCTGTACACACGTCACACATTTCCCTATCCTGTACACACATTACACACTTCTGTCTCCTGTACACACATCACACACTTCCCTCTCCTATACACACATCACACATTTCCCTCTCCTGCACACACGTCACACATTTCCCTCTCCTGTACACACGTCACACACTTCCCTCTCCTGTACACTCGTCACACACTTCCCTCTCCTGTACACACGGCACACATTTCCCTCTCCTGTACACACATTACACACTTCCGTCTCCTGTACACAAATTACACACTTCCCTCTCCTGTACACTAGTCACTCACTTCCCTCTCCTGTACACACATTACACACTTCCCTCTCCTGTACACACGTCACACACTTCCCTCTCCTGTACACACGTCACACATTTCCCTCTCCTGTACACACGTCACACATTTCCCTCTCCTGTACACACGTCACACACATCCCTCTCCTGTACACTCGTCACAGACTTCTGTCTCCTGTACACACGTCACACACTTCCCTCTCCTGTACAAACGTCACACACTTCTCTCTCCTGTACACTCGTCACACAATTCCCTCTCCTGTACACACGTCACACATTTCCCTCTCCTGTACACACGTCACACACTTCCCTCTCCTGTACACACGTAACACACTTCCCTCTCCTGTACACACGTCGCACACTTCCCTCTCCTGTACACACGTCACACATTTCCCTCTCCTGTACACACATTACACACTTCCGCCTCCTGTACACACGTCACACATTTACCTCTCCTGTATACACATTACACACTTCCCCCTCCTGTGCACACGTAACACATTACCCTCTCCTGTACACATGTCACACATTTCCCGCTCCTGTTCACACGTCACACATTTCCTTCTCCTGTACACACATCACACACTTCCCTTTCCTGTACACACGTCACACACTTCCCTCTCCTGTACACACATTACACACTTCTGTCTCCTGTACACACGTCACACATTTCCCTCTCCTGTACACACATCACACACTTCCCTCTCCTGTACACACATCACACATTACCCTCTCCTGTACACACGTCACACATTTCCCTCTCCGGTACAGACGTCACACATTTCCCTCTCCGGTACAGACGTCACACACTTCCCTCTCCTGTACACACATCACACACTTCCCTCTCCTGTACACACATCACACACTTACGTCTCCTGTAGACACGTCACACACTTCCCTCTCCTGTAGACACGTCACACACTTCCCTCTCCTGTACACACGTCACACACTTGCCTCTCATGTACACACGTCACACACTTCCCTCTCCTGTACACACGTCGCACACTTCCCTCTCCTGTACACACGTCGCACATTTCCCTCTCCTGTACACACGTCACACACTTCCCTCTCCTGTACACTCGTCACACATTTCCCTCTCCTGTACACTCGTCACACACTTCCCTCTCCTATACACACGTCACACACTTCCCTCTGCTGTACACACGTCACACTCTTCACTCTCCTGTACACACATTACACACTTCAGTCTCCTGTACACACGTCACACACTTCCCTCTCCTGTACACACGTCACACACTTCCCTCTCCGGTACACTCGTCACACATTTCCCTCTCCTGTACACTCGTCACACACTTCCCTCTCCTGTACACTCCTCACATATTTCCCTCTCCTGTACACTTGTCACACATTTCCCTCTCCTGTACACACGTCACACATTTCCCTCTCCTGTACACACGTCACACATTTCCCTCTCCTGTATGCACATTACACACTTCCCCCTCCTGTACACATGACACACACTACCCTATCCTGTACACACGTCACACATTTCCCTATCCTGTACACACATTACACACTTCTGTCTCCTGTACACACGTCACACATTTCCCTCTCCTGTATGCACATTACACACTTCCCCCTCCTGTACACATGACACACACTACCCTCTCCTGTACACACGTCACACATTTCCCTATCCTGTACACACATTACACACTTCTGTCTCCTGTACACACATCACACACTTCCCTCTCCTATACACACATCACACATTTCCCTCTCCTGCACACACATCACAGATTTCCCTCTCCTGTACACACGTCACACACTTCCCTCTCCTGTACACACATCACACATTTCCCACTCCTGTACACACATTACACACTTCCCTCTCCTGTACACACGTCACACACTTCCCTCTCCTGTACACACATTTCACACTTCCCTCTCCTGTACACACGTCACACATTTCCCTCTCCTGTACAGACGTCACACATTTCCCTCTCCTGTACACTTGTCACACACTTCCCTCTCCTGTACACACATCACACATTTCCCTCTCCTGTACACACATCACACACTTACGTCTCCTGTACACACGTCACACACTTCCCTCTCCTGTACACACGTCACACACTTCCCTCTCATGTACACACATCACACATTTCCCTCTCCTGTACAGACATCACACATTTCCCTCTCCTGTACACTTGTCACACACTTCCCTCTCCTGTACACACGTCACACATTTCCCTCTCCTGTACAGACATCACACAATTCCCTCTCCTGTACACACGTCACACATTTCCCTCTCGTGTACAGACATCACACATTTCCCTCTCCTGTACACTTGTCACACACTTCCCTCTCCTGTACACACATCACACACTTCCCTCTCCTGTACACACATCACACACTTACGTCTCCTGTACACACATTACACACTTCCCTCTCCTGTACACACGTCACACACTTCCCTCTCCTGTACACACGTCACACACTTCCCTCTTCTGTACACTCGTCACACACTTCCCTCTCCTGTACACACGTCACACACCTCCCTCTCCTGTACACACATTACACACTTCCCCCTCCTGTGCACACGTCACACATTACCCTCTCCTGTACACACGTCACACACTTCCCGCTCCTGTACACACGTCACACACTTCCCGCTCCTGTACACACGTCACACATTTCCTTCTCCTGTACACACGTCACACATTTCCCTCTCCGGTACAGACGTCACACATTTCCCTCTCCTGTACACACATCACACACTTCCCTCTCCTGTACACACATCACACATTTCCCTCGCCTGTACACACATCACACACTTACGTCTCCTGTACACACATTACACACTTCCCTCTCCTGTACACACGTCACACACTTCCCTCTCCTGTACACACGTCACACACTTCCCTCTCCTGTACACACGTCACACACTTGCCTCTCATGTACACACGTCACACACTTCCCGCTCCTGTACACACGTCACACACTTCCCTCTCCTGTACACACGTCGCACATTTCCCTCTCCTGTACACACATCACACACTTCCCTCTCCTGTACACTCGTCACACATTTCCCTCTCCTGTACACTCGTCACACATTTCCCTCTCCTGTACACTCGTCACACACTTCCCTCTGCTGTACACACGTCACATACTTCCCTCTCCTGTACACACGTCACACTCTTCCCTCTCCTGTACAGACGTCACACATTTAACTCTCCTGTACACACTTACACACTTCCCTCTCCTGTACACAGGTCACACAATTCCCTCTCCTGTACACACGTCACACACTTCCCTCTCCGGTACACTCGTCACACATTTCCCTCTCCTGTACACTCGTCACACACTTCCCTCTCCTGTACACTCATCACACATTTCCCTCTCCTGTACACTTGTCACACATTTCCCTCTCCTGTACACACGTCACACATTTCCCTCTCCTGTACACTCGTCACACATTTCCCTCTCCTGTATGCACATTACACACTTCCCCCTCCTGTACACATGACACACACTACCCTCTCCTGTACACACGTCACACATTTCCCTATCCTGTACACACATTACACACTTCTGTCTCCTGTACACACATCACACACTTCCCTCTCCTATACACACATCACACATTTCCCTCTCCTGCACACACGTCACACATTTCCCTCTCCTGTACACACGTCACACACTTCCCTCTCCTGTACACTCGTCACACACTTCCCTCTCCTGTACACACGGCACACATTTCCCTCTCCTGTACACACATTACACACTTCCGTCTCCTGTACACAAATTACACACTTCCCTCTCCTGTACACTAGTCACTCACTTCCCTCTCCTGTACACACATTACACACTTCCCTCTCCTGTACACACGTCACACACTTCCCTCTCCTGTACACACGTCACACATTTCCCTCTCCTGTACACACGTCACACATTTCCCTCTCCTGTACACACGTCACACACATCCCTCTCCTGTACACTCGTCACAGACTTCTGTCTCCTGTACACACGTCACACACTTCCCTCTCCTGTACAAACGTCACACACTTCTCTCTCCTGTACACTCGTCACACAATTCCCTCTCCTGTACACACGTCACACATTTCCCTCTCCTGTACACACGTCACACACTTCCCTCTCCTGTACACACGTAACACACTTCCCTCTCCTGTACACACGTCGCACACTTCCCTCTCCTGTACACACGTCACACATTTCCCTCTCCTGTACACACATTACACACTTCCGCCTCCTGTACACACGTCACACATTTACCTCTCCTGTATACACATTACACACTTCCCCCTCCTGTGCACACGTAACACATTACCCTCTCCTGTACACATGTCACACATTTCCCGCTCCTGTACACACGTCACACATTTCCTTCTCCTGTACACACATCACACACTTCCCTTTCCTGTACACACGTCACACACTTCCCTCTCCTGTACACACATTACACACTTCTGTCTCCTGTACACACGTCACACATTTCCCTCTCCTGTACACACATCACACACTTCCCTCTCCTGTACACACATCACACATTACCCTCTCCTGTACACACGTCACACATTTCCCTCTCCGGTACAGACGTCACACATTTCCCTCTCCGGTACAGACGTCACACACTTCCCTCTCCTGTACACACATCACACACTTCCCTCTCCTGTACACACATCACACACTTACGTCTCCTGTAGACACGTCACACACTTCCCTCTCCTGTAGACACGTCACACACTTCCCTCTCCTGTACACACGTCACACACTTGCCTCTCATGTACACACGTCACACACTTCCCTCTCCTGTACACACGTCGCACACTTCCCTCTCCTGTACACACGTCGCACATTTCCCTCTCCTGTACACACGTCACACACTTCCCTCTCCTGTACACTCGTCACACATTTCCCTCTCCTGTACACTCGTCACACACTTCCCTCTCCTATACACACGTCACACACTTCCCTCTGCTGTACACACGTCACACTCTTCACTCTCCTGTACACACATTACACACTTCAGTCTCCTGTACACACGTCACACACTTCCCTCTCCTGTACACACGTCACACACTTCCCTCTCCGGTACACTCGTCACACATTTCCCTCTCCTGTACACTCGTCACACACTTCCCTCTCCTGTACACTCCTCACATATTTCCCTCTCCTGTACACTTGTCACACATTTCCCTCTCCTGTACACACGTCACACATTTCCCTCTCCTGTATGCACATTACACACTTCCCCCTCCTGTACACATGACACACACTACCCTATCCTGTACACACGTCACACATTTCCCTATCCTGTACACACATTACACACTTCTGTCTCCTGTACACACGTCACACATTTCCCTCTCCTGTATGCACATTACACACTTCCCCCTCCTGTACACATGACACACACTACCCTCTCCTGTACACACGTCACACATTTCCCTATCCTGTACACACATTACACACTTCTGTCTCCTGTACACACATCACACACTTCCCTCTCCTATACACACATCACACATTTCCCTCTCCTGCACACACATCACAGATTTCCCTCTCCTGTACACACGTCACACACTTCCCTCTCCTGTACACACATCACACATTTCCCACTCCTGTACACACATTACACACTTCCCTCTCCTGTACACACGTCACACACTTCCCTCTCCTGTACACACATTTCACACTTCCCTCTCCTGTACACACGTCACACATTTCCCTCTCCTGTACAGACGTCACACATTTCCCTCTCCTGTACACTTGTCACACACTTCCCTCTCCTGTACACACATCACACATTTCCCTCTCCTGTACACACATCACACACTTACGTCTCCTGTACACACGTCACACACTTCCCTCTCCTGTACACACGTCACACACTTCCCTCTCATGTACACACATTACACACTTCCCTCTTCTGTACACTCGTCACACACTTCCCTCTCCTGTACACACGTCACACACCTCCCTCTCCTGTACACACGTCACACACTTCCCTCTCCTGTACACACGTCGCACACTTCCCTCTCCTGTACACACGTCGCACACTTCCCTCTCCTGTACACTTGTCACAAATTTCCCTCTCCTGTACACTCGTCACACACTTCCCTCTCCTATACACACGTCACACACTTCCCTCTGCTGTACACACGTCACACACTTCCCTCTCCTGTACACACGTCACACACTTCCCTCTCCTGTACACACGTCACACATTTAACTCTCCTGTACACACTTACACACTACCCTCTCCTGTACACAGGTCACACAATTCCCTCTCCTGTACACACGTCACACACTTCCCTCTCCGGTACACTCGTCACACATTTCCCTCTCCTGTACACACGTCACACACTTCCCTCTCCTGTACACACGTCACACACTTGCCTCTCATGTACACACGTCACACACTTCCCTCTCCTGTACACACGTCACACACTTCCCTCTCCTGTACACACGTCGCACATTTCCCTCTCCTGTACACACCTCACACACTTCCCTCTCCTGTACACTCGTCACACATTTCCCTCTCCTGTACACTCGTCACACATTTCCCTCTCCTGTACACTCGTCACACACTTCCCTCTGCTGTACACACGTCACATACTTCCCTCTCCTGTACACACGTCACACTCTTCCCTCTCCTGTACACACGTCACACATTTAACTCTCCTGTACACACTTACACACTTCCCTCTCCTGTACACAGGTCACACAATTCCCTCTCCTGTACACACGTCACACACTTCCCTGTCCGGTACACTCGTCACACATTTCCCTCTCCTGTACACTCGTCACACACTTCCCTCTCCTGTACACTCATCACACATTTCCCTCTCCTGTACACTTGTCACACATTTCCCTCTCCTGTACACACGTCACACATTTCCCTCTCCTGTATGCACATTACACACTTCCCCCTCCTGTACACATGACACACACTACCCTCTCCTGTACACACGTCACACATTTCCCTATACTGTACACACATTACACACTTCTGTCTCCTGTACACACATCACACACTTCCCTCTCCTATACACACATCACACATTTCCCTCTCCTGCACAGACGTCACACATTTCCCTCTCCTGTACACTCGTCACACACTTCCCTCTCCTGTACACACGGCACACATTTCCCTCTCCTGTACACACATTACACACTTCCGTCTCCTGTACACACATTACACACTTCCCTCTCCTGTACACACGTCACACATTTCCCTCTCCTGTATGCACATTACACACTTCCCCCTCCTGTACACATGACACACACTACCCTCTCCTGTACACACGTCACACATTTCCCTATCCTGTACACACATTACACACTTCTGTCTCCTGTACACACATCACACACTTCCCTCTCCTATACACACATCACACATTTCCCTCTCCTGCACAGACGTCACACATTTCCCTCTCCTGTACACTCGTCACACACTTCCCTCTCCTGTACACACGGCACACATTTCCCTCTCCTGTACACACATTACACACTTCCGTCTCCTGTACACACATTACACACTTCCCTCTCCTGTACACACGTCACACACTTCCCTCTCCTGTACACACGTCACACATTTCCCTCTCCTGTACACACGTCACACATTTCCCTCTCCTGTACACACGTCACACACATCCCTCTCCTGTACACTCGTCACAGATTTCTGTCTCCTGTACACACGTCACACACTTCCCTCTCCTGTACAAACGTCACACACTTCCCTCTCCTGTACACTCGTCACACAATTCCCTCTCCTGTACACACGTCACACATTTCCCTCTCCTGTACACACGTCACACACTTCCCTCTCCTGTACACACGTAACACACTTCCCTCTCCTGTACACACGTCGCACACTTCCCTCTCCTGTACACACGTCACACATTTCCCTCTCCTGTACACACATTACACACTTCCGCCTCCTGTACACACGTCACACATTTACCTCTCCTGTATACACATTACACACTTCCCCCTCCTGTGCACACGTCACACATTACCCTCTCCTGTACACATGTCACACATTTCCCGCTCCTGTACACACGTCACACATTTCCTTCTCCTGTACACACATCACACACTTCCCTTTCCTGTACACACGTCACACACTTCCCTCTCCTGTACACACATTACACACTTCTGTCTCCTGTACACACGTCACACATTTCCCTCTCCTGTACACACATCTCACACTTCCCTCTCCTGTACACACATCACACATTACCCTCTCCTGTACACACGTCACACATTTCCCTCTCCGGTACAGACGTCACACATTTCCCTCTCCGGTACAGACGTCACACACTTCCCTCTCCTGTACACACATCACACACTTCCCTCTCCTGTACACACATCACACACTTACGTCTCCTGTACACACATTACACACTTCCCTCTCCTGTAGACACATCACACACTTCCCTCTCCTGTAGACACGTCACACACTTCCCTCTCCTGTACACACGTCACACACTTGCCTCTCATGTACACACGTCACACACTTCCCTCTCCTGTACACACGTCACACACTTCCCTCTCCTGTACACACGTCACACACTTCCCTCTCCTGTAGACACGTCACACACTTCCCTCTCCTGTAGACACGTCACACACTTCCCTCTCCTGTACACTCGTCACACATTTCCCTCTCCTGTACACTCGTCACACACTTCCCTCTCCTATACACACGTCACACACTTCCCTCTGCTGTACACACGTCACACTCTTCCCTCTCCTGTACACACATTACACACTTCTGTCTCCTGTACACACGTCACACACTTCCCTCTCCTGTACACACGTCACACACTTCCCTCTCCGGTACACTCGTCACACATTTCCCTCTCCTGTACACTCGTCACACACTTCCCTCTCCTGTACACTCCTCACATATTTCCCTCTCCTGTACACTTGTCACACATTTCCCTCTCCTGTACACTCGTCACACACTTCCCTCTCCTGTACACTCCTCACATATTTCCCTCTCCTGTACACACGTCACACATTTCCCTCTCCTGTACACACGTCACACATTTCCCTCTCCTGTATGCACATTACACAATTCCCCCTCCTGTACACATGACACACACTACCCTCTCCTGTACACACGTCACACATTTCCCTATCCTGTACACACATTACACACTTCTGTCTCCTGTACACACATCACACACTTCCCTCTCCTATACACACATCACACATTTCCCTCTCCTGCACACACATCACAGATTTCCCTCTCCTGTACACACGTCACACACTTCCCTCTCCTGTACACACATCACACATTTCCCACTCCTGTACACACATTACACACTTCCCTCTCCTGTACACACGTCACACACTTCCCTCTCCTGTACACACATTACACACTTCCCTCTCCTGTACACACGTCACACATTTCCCTCTCCTGTACACTTGTCACACACTTCCCTCTCCTGTACACACATCACACATTTCCCTCTCCTGTACACACATCACACACTTACGTCTCCTGTACACACGTCACACACTTCCCTCTCCTGTACACACGTCACACACTTCCCTCTCATGTACACACATTACACACTTCCCTCTTCTGTACACTCGTCACACACTTCCCTCTCCTGTACACACGTCACACACCTCCCTCTCCTGTACACACGTCACACACTTCCCTCTCCTGTACACACGTCGCACACTTCCCTCTCCTGTACACACGTCGCACACTTCCCTCTCCTGTACACTTGTCACAAATTTCCCTCTCCTGTACACTCGTCACACACTTCCCTCTCCTATACACACGTCACACACTTAATCTGCTGTACACACGTCACACACTTCCCTCTCCTGTACACACGTCACACACTTCCCTCTCCTGTACACACGTCACACATTTAACTCTCCTGTACACACTTACACACTTCCCTCTCCTGTACACAGGTCACACAATTCCCTCTCCTGTACACACGTCACACACTTCCCTCTCAACTACACTCGTCACACATTTCCCTCTCCGGTACACTCGTCACACACTTCCCTCTACTGTACACTCGTCACACATTTCCCTCTACTGTACACTCGTCACACATTTCCCTCTCCAGTACACATGTCACACATTTCCCTCTCCTGTACACACGTCACACATTTACCTCTCCTGTATGCACATTACACACTTCCCCCTCCTGTACACATGACACACACTACCCTCTCCTGTACACACGTCACACATTTCCCTCTCCTGTACACACATTACACACTTCTGTCTCCTGTACACACATCACACACTTCCCTCTCCTATACACACATCACACATTTCCCTCTCCTGCACACACGTCACACATTTCCCTCTCCTGTACACACATTACACACTTCTGTCTCCTGTACACACGTCACACATTTCCCTCTCCTGTACACACATCACACACTTCCCTCTCCTGTACACACATCACACATTACCCTCTCCTGTACACACGTCACACATTTCCCTCTCCGGTACAGACGTCACACATTTCCCTCTCCGGTACAGACGTCACACACTTCCCTCTCCTGTACACACATCACACACTTCCCTCTCCTGTACACACATCACACACTTACGTCTCCTGTACACACATTACACACTTCCCTCTCCTGTAGACACGTCACACACTTCCCTCTCCTGTACACACGTCACACACTTGCCTCTCATGTACACACGTCACACACTTCCCTCTCCTGTACACACGTCGCACACTTCCCTCTCCTGTACACACGTCGCACATTTCCCTCTCCTGTACACACGTCACACACTTCCCTCTCCTGTACACTCGTCACACATTTCCCTCTCCTGTACACTCGTCACACACTTCCCTCTCCTATACACACGTCACACACTTCCCTCTGCTGTACACACGTCACACTCTTCCCTCTCCTGTACACACATTACACACTTCTGTCTCCTGTACACACGTCACACACTTCCCTCTCCTGTACACACGTCACACACATCCCTCTCCGGTACACTCGTCACACATTTCCCTCTCCTGTACACTCGTCACACACTTCCCTCTCCTGTACACTCCTCACATATTTCCCTCTAATGTACACTTGTCACACATTTCCCTCTCCTGTACACACGTCACACATTTCCCTCTCCTGTACACACGTCACACATTTCCCTCTCCTGTATGCACAATACACACTTCCCCCTCCTGTACACATGACACACACTACCCTCTCCTGTACACACGTCACACATTTCCCTATCCTGTACACACATTACACACTTCTGTCTCCTGTACACACGTCACACATTTCCCTCTCCTGTACACACGTCACACATTTCCCTCTCCTGTATGCACATTACACACTTCCCCCTCCTGTACACATGACACACACTACCCTCTCCTGTACACACGTCACACATTTCCCTATCCTGTACACACATTACACACTTCTGTCTCCTGTACACACATCACACACTTCCCTCTCCTATACACACATCACACATTTCCCTCTCCTGCACACACATCACAGATTTCCCTCTCCTGTACACACGTCACACACTTCCCTCTCCTGTACACACATCACACATTTCCCACTCCTGTACACACATTACACACTTCCCTCTCCTGTACACACGTCACACACTTCCCTCTCCTGTACACACATTACACACTTCCCTCTCCTGTACACACGTCACACACTTCCCTCTCCTGTACACACGTCACACACCTCCCTCTCCTGTACACACGTCACACACTTCCCTCTCCTGTACACACGTCGCACACTTCCCTCTCCTGTACACACGTCGCACACTTCCCTCTCCTGTACACTTGTCACAAATTTCCCTCTCCTGTACACTCGTCACACACTTCCCTCTCCTATACACACGTCACACACTTCCCTCTGCTGTACACACGTCACACACTTCCCTCTCCTGTACACACGTCACACACTTCCCTCTCCTGTACACACGTCACACATTTAACTCTCCTGTACACACTTACACACTTCCCTCTCCTGTACACAGGTCACACAATTCCCTCTCCTGTACACACGTCACACACTTCCCTCTCCGGTACACTCGTCACACATTTCCCTCTCCTGTACACACGTCACACACTTCCCTCTCCTGTACACACGTCACACACTTGCCTCTCATGTACACACGTCACACACTTCCCTCTCCTGTACACACGTCACACACTTCCCTCTCCTGTACACACGTCGCACATTTCCCTCTCCTGTACACACATCACACACTTCCCTCTCCTGTACACTCGTCACACATTTCCCTCTCCTGTACACTCGTCACACATTTCCCTCTCCTGTACACTCGTCACACACTTCCCTCTGCTGTACACACGTCACATACTTCCCTCTCCTGTACACACGTCACACTCTTCCCTCTCCTGTACACACGTCACACATTTAACTCTCCTGTACACACTTACACACTTCCCTCTCCTGTACACAGGTCACACAATTCCCTCTCCTGTACACACGTCACACACTTCCCTCTCCGGTACACTCGTCACACATTTCCCTCTCCTGTACACTCGTCACACACTTCCCTCTCCTGTACACTCATCACACATTTCCCTCTCCTG
Organism: Hemitrygon akajei; assembly: GCF_048418815.1. Taxonomy (NCBI): domain Eukaryota; kingdom Metazoa; phylum Chordata; class Chondrichthyes; order Myliobatiformes; family Dasyatidae; genus Hemitrygon; species Hemitrygon akajei. The sequence continues at coordinate 11,444,962 of NC_133148.1, read as the reverse complement.
TACACTTGTCACACATTTCCCTCTCCTGTACACACGTCACACATTTCCCTCTCCTGTACACACGTCACACATTTCCCTCTCCTGTATGCACATTACACACTTCCCCCTCCTGTACACATGACACACACTACCCTCTCCTGTACACACGTCACACATTTCCCTATCCTGTACACACATTACACACTTCTGTCTCCTGTACACACATCACACACTTCCCTCTCCTATACACACATCACACATTTCCCTCTCCTGCACAGACGTCACACATTTCCCTCTCCTGTACACTCGTCACACACTTCCCTCTCCTGTACAGACGGCACACATTTCCCTCTCCTGTACACACATTACACACTTCCGTCTCCTGTACACACATTACACACTTCCCTCTCCTGTACACTAGTCACTCACTTCCCTCTCCTGTACACACATTACACACTTCCCTCTCCTGTACACACGTCACACACTTCCCTCTCCTGTACACACGTCACACATTTCCCTCTCCTGTACACACGTCACACACATCCCTCTCCTGTACACTCGTCACAGATTTCTGTCTCCTGTACACACGTCACACACTTCCCTCTCCTGTACAAACGTCACACACTTCCCTCTCCTGTACACTCGTCACACAATTCCCTCTCCTGTACACACGTCACACATTTCCCTCTCCTGTACACACGTCACACACTTCCCTCTCCTGTACACACGTAACACACTTCCCTCTCCTGTACACACGTCACACACTTGCCTCTCATGTACACACGTCACACACTTCCCTCTCCTGTACACACGTCGCACACTTCCCTCTCCTGTACACACGTCGCACATTTCCCTCTCCTGTACACACGTCACACACTTCCCTCTCCTGTACACTCGTCACACATTTCCCTCTCCTGTACACTCGTCACACACTTCCCTCTCCTATACACACGTCACACACTTCCCTCTGCTGTACACACGTCACACTCTTCCCTCTCCTGTACACACATTACACACTTCTGTCTCCTGTACACACGTCACACACTTCCCTCTCCTGTACACACGTCACACACATCCCTCTCCGGTACACTCGTCACACATTTCCCTCTCCTGTACACTCAGCACACACTTCCCTCTCCTGTACACTCCTCACATATTTCCCTCTCCTGTACACTTGTCACACATTTCCCTCTCCTGTACACACGTCACACATTTCCCTCTCCTGTACACACGTCACACATTTCCCTCTCCTGTATGCACATTACACACTTCCCCCTCCTGTACACATGACACACACTACCCTCTCCTGTACACACGTCACACATTTCCCTATCCTGTACACACATTACACACTTCTGTCTCCTGTACACACGTCACACATTTCCCTCTCCTGTACACACGTCACACATTTCCCTCTCCTGTATGCACATTACACACTTCCCCCTCCTGTACACATGACACACACTACCCTCTCCTGTACACACGTCACACATTTCCCTATCCTGTACACACATTACACACTTCTGTCTCCTGTACACACATCACACACTTCCCTCTCCTATACACACATCACACACTTCCCTCTCCTGTACACACGTCACACATTTAACTCTCCTGTACACACTTACACACTTCCCTCTCCTGTACACAGGTCACACAATTCCCTCTCCTGTACACACGTCACACACTTCCCTCTCCGGTACACTCGTCACACATTTCCCTCTCCTGTACACACGTCACACACTTCCCTCTCCTGTACACACGTCACACACTTGCCTCTCATGTACACACGTCACACACTTCCCTCTCCTGTACACACGTCACACACTTCCCTCTCCTGTACACACGTCGCACATTTCCCTCTCCTGTACACACATCACACACTTCCCTCTCCTGTACACTCGTCACACATTTCCCTCTCCTGTACACTCGTCACACATTTCCCTCTCCTGTACACTCGTCACACACTTCCCTCTGCTGTACACACGTCACATACTTCCCTCTCCTGTACACACGTCACACTCTTCCCTCTCCTGTACACACGTCACACATTTAACTCTCCTGTACACACTTACACACTTCCCTCTCCTGTACACAGGTCACACAATTCCCTCTCCTGTACACACGTCACACACTTCCCTCTCCGGTACACTCGTCACACATTTCCCTCTCCTGTACACTCGTCACACACTTCCCTCTCCTGTACACTCATCACACATTTCCCTCTCCTGTACACTTGTCACACATTTCCCTCTCCTGTACACACGTCACACATTTCCCTCTCCTGTACACACGTCACACATTTCCCTCTCCTGTATGCACATTACACACTTCCCCCTCCTGTACACATGACACACACTACCCTCTCCTGTACACACGTCACACATTTCCCTATCCTGTACACACATTACACACTTCTGTCTCCTGTACACACATCACACACTTCCCTCTCCTATACACACATCACACATTTCCCTCTCCTGTACACACATTACACACTTCCGTCTCCTGTACACACATTACACACTTCCCTCTCCTGTACATTAGTCACTCACTTCCCTCTCCTGTACACACATTACACACTTCCCTCTCCTGTACACACGTCACACACTTCCCTCTCCTGTACACACGTCACACATTTCCCTCTCCTGTACACACGTCACACACATCCCTCTCCTGTACACTCGTCACAGATTTCTGTCTCCTGTACACACGTCACACACTTCCCTCTCCTGTACAAACGTCACACACTTCCCTCTCCTGTACACTCGTCACACAATTCCCTCTCCTGTACACACGTCACACATTTCCCTCTCCTGTACACACGTCACACACTTCCCTCTCCTGTACACACGTAACACACTTCCCTCTCCTGTACACACGTCGCACACTTCCCTCTCCTGTACACACGTCACACACTTCCCTCTCCGGTACACTCGTCACACATTTCCCTCTCCTGTACACTCGTCACACACTTCCCTCTCCTGTACACTCCTCACATATTTCCCTCTCCTGTACACTTGTCACACATTTCCCTCTCCTGTACACACGTCACACATTTCCCTCTCCTGTACACACGTCACACATTTCCCTCTCCTGTATGCACATTACACACTTCCCCCTCCTGTACACATGACACACACTACCCTCTCCTGTACACACGTCACACATTTCCCTATCCTGTACACACATTACACACTTCTGTCTCCTGTACACACATCACACACTTCCCTCTCCTATACACACATCACACATTTCCCTCTCCTGCACACACATCACAGATTTCCCTCTCCTGTACACACGTCACACACTTCCCTCTCCTGTACACACATCACACATTTCCCACTCCTGTACACACATTACACACTTCCCTCTCCTGTACACACGTCACACACTTCCCTCTCCTGTACACACATTACACACTTCCCTCTCCTGTACACACGTCACACATTTCCCTCTCCTGTACAGACGTCACACATTTCCCTCTCCTGTACACTTGTCACACACTTCCCTCTCCTGTACACACATCACACATTTCCCTCTCCTGTACACACATCACACACTTACGTCTCCTGTACACACGTCACACACTTCCCTCTCCTGTACACACGTCACACACTTCCCTCTCATGTACACACATTACACACTTCCCTCTTCTGTACACTCGTCACACACTTCCCTCTCCTGTACACACGTCACACACCTCCCTCTCCTGTACACACGTCACACACTTCCCTCTCCTGTACACACGTCGCACACTTCCCTCTCCTGTACACACGTCGCACACTTCCCTCTCCTGTACACTTGTCACAAATTTCCCTCTCCTGTACACTCGTCACACACTTCCCTCTCCTATACACACGTCACACACTTCCCTCTGCTGTACACACGTCACACACTTCCCTCTCCTGTACACACGTCACACACTTCCCTCTCCTGTACACACGTCACACATTTAACTCTCCTGTACACACTTACACACTTCCCTCTCCTGTACACAGGTCACACAATTCCCTCTCCTGTACACACGTCACACACTTCCCTCTCAACTACACTCGTCACACATTTCCCTCTCCGGTACACTCGTCACACACTTCCCTCTACTGTACACTCGTCACACATTTCCCTCTACTGTACACTCGTCACACATTTCCCTCTCTAGTACACATGTCACACATTTCCCTCTCCTGTACACACGTCACACATTTACCTCTCCTGTATGCACATTACACACATCCCCCTCCTGTACACATGACACACACTACCCTCTCCTGTACACACGTCACACATTTCCCTCTCCTGTACACACATTACACACTTCTGTCTCCTGTACACACATCACACACTTCCCTCTCCTATACACACATCACACATTTCCCTCTCCTGCACACACATCACAGATTTCCCTCTCCTGTACACACGTCACACACTTCCCTCTCCTGTACACACATCACACATTTCCCACTCCTGTACACACATTACACACTTCCCTCTCCTGTACACACGTCACACACTTCCCTCTCCTGTACACACATTACACACTTCCCTCTCCTGTACACTCGTCACACACTTCCCTCTCCTATACACACGTCACACACTTCCCTCTGCTGTACACACGTCACACACTTCCCTCTCCTGTACACACGTCACACACTTCCCTCTCCTGTACACACGTCACACATTTAACTCTCCTGTACACACTTACACACTACCCTCTCCTGTACACAGGTCACACAATTCCCTCTCCTGTACACACGTCACACACTTCCCTCTCCGGTACACTCGTCACACATTTCCCTCTCCTGTACACACGTCACACACTTCCCTCTCCTGTACACACGTCACACACTTGCCTCTCATGTACACACGTCACACACTTCCCTCTCCTGTACACACGTCACACACTTCCCTCTCCTGTACACACGTCGCACATTTCCCTCTCCTGTACACACCTCACACACTTCCCTCTCCTGTACACTCGTCACACATTTCCCTCTCCTGTACACTCGTCACACATTTCCCTCTCCTGTACACTCGTCACACACTTCCCTCTGCTGTACACACGTCACATACTTCCCTCTCCTGTACACACGTCACACTCTTCCCTCTCCTGTACACACGTCACACATTTAACTCTCCTGTACACACTTACACACTTCCCTCTCCTGTACACAGGTCACACAATTCCCTCTCCTGTACACACGTCACACACTTCCCTCTCCGGTACACTCGTCACACATTTCCCTCTCCTGTACACTCGTCACACACTTCCCTCTCCTGTACACTCATCACACATTTCCCTCTCCTGTACACTTGTCACACATTTCCCTCTCCTGTACACACGTCACACATTTCCCTCTCCTGTACACACGTCACACATTTCCCTCTCCTGTATGCACATTACACACTTCCCCCTCCTGTACACATGACACACACTACCCTCTCCTGTACACACGTCACACATTTCCCTATCCTGTACACACATTACACACTTCTGTCTCCTGTACACACATCACACACTTCCCTCTCCTATACACACATCACACATTTCCCTCTCCTGCACAGACGTCACACATTTCCCTCTCCTGTACACTCGTCACACACTTCCCTCTCCTGTACACACGGCACACATTTCCCTCTCCTGTACACACATTACACACTTCCGTCTCCTGTACACACATTACACACTTCCCTCTCCTGTACACACGTCACACATTTCCCTCTCCTGTATGCACATTACACACTTCCCCCTCCTGTACACATGACACACACTACCCTCTCCTGTACACACGTCACACATTTCCCTATCCTGTACACACATTACACACTTCTGTCTCCTGTACACACATCACACACTTCCCTCTCCTATACACACATCACACATTTCCCTCTCCTGTACACTCGTCACACACTTCCCTCTCCTGTACACACGGCACACATTTCCCTCTCCTGTACACACATTACACACTTCCGTCTCCTGTACACACATTACACACTTCCCTCTCCTGTACACACGTCACACACTTCCCTCTCCTGTACACACGTCACACATTTCCCTCTCCTGTACACACGTCACACATTTCCCTCTCCTGTACACACGTCACACACATCCCTCTCCTGTACACTCGTCACAGATTTCTGTCTCCTGTACACACGTCACACACTTCCCTCTCCTGTACAAACGTCACACACTTCCTTCTCCTGTACACTCGTCACACAATTCCCTCTCCTGTACACACGTCACACATTTCCCTCTCCTGTACACACGTCACACACTTCCCTCTCCTGTACACACGTAACACACTTCCCTCTCCTGTACACACGTCGCACACTTCCCTCTCCTGTACACACGTCACACATTTCCCTCTCCTGTACACACATTACACACTTCCGCCTCCTGTACACACGTCACACATTTACCTCTCCTGTATACACATTACACACTTCCCCCTCCTGTGCACACGTCACACATTACCCTCTCCTGTACACATGTCACACATTTCCCGCTCCTGTACACACGTCACACATTTCCTTCTCCTGTACACACATCACACACTTCCCTTTCCTGTACACACGTCACACACTTCCCTCTCCTGTACACACATTACACACTTCTGTCTCCTGTACACACGTCACACATTTCCCTCTCCTGTACACACATCTCACACTTCCCTCTCCTGTACACACATCACACATTACCCTCTCCTGTACACACGTCACACATTTCCCTCTCCGGTACAGACGTCACACATTTCCCTCTCCGGTACAGACGTCACACACTTCCCTCTCCTGTACACACATCACACACTTCCCTCTCCTGTACACACATCACACACTTACGTCTCCTGTACACACATTACACACTTCCCTCTCCTGTAGACACGTCACACACTTCCCTCTCCTGTAGACACGTCACACACTTCCCTCTCCTGTACACACGTCACACACTTGCCTCTCATGTACACACGTCACACACTTCCCTCTCCTGTACACACGTCACACACTTCCCTCTCCTGTACACACGTCACACACTTCCCTCTCCTGTAGACACGTCACACACTTCCCTCTCCTGTAGACACGTCACACACTTCCCTCTCCTGTACACTCGTCACACATTTCCCTCTCCTGTACACTCGTCACACACTTCCCTCTCCTATACACACGTCACACACTTCCCTCTGCTGTACACACGTCACACTCTTCCCTCTCCTGTACACACATTACACACTTCTGTCTCCTGTACACACGTCACACACTTCCCTCTCCTGTACACACGTCACACACTTCCCTCTCCGGTACACTCGTCACACATTTCCCTCTCCTGTACACTCGTCACACACTTCCCTCTCCTGTACACTCCTCACATATTTCCCTCTCCTGTACACTTGTCACACATTTCCCTCTCCTGTACACTCGTCACACACTTCCCTCTCCTGTACACTCCTCACATATTTCCCTCTCCTGTACACACGTCACACATTTCCCTCTCCTGTACACACGTCACACATTTCCCTCTCCTGTATGCACATTACACACTTCCCCCTCCTGTACACATGACACACACTACCCTCTCCTGTACACACGTCACACATTTCCCTATCCTGTACACACATTACACACTTCTGTCTCCTGTACACACATCACACACTTCCCTCTCCTATACACACATCACACATTTCCCTCTCCTGCACACACATCACAGATTTCCCTCTCCTGTACACACGTCACACACTTCCCTCTCCTGTACACACATCACACATTTCCCACTCCTGTACACACATTACACACTTCCCTCTCCTGTACACACGTCACACACTTCCCTCTCCTGTACACACATTACACACTTCCCTCTCCTGTACACACGTCACACATTTCCCTCTCCTGTACAGACGTCACACATTTCCCTCTCCTGTACACTTGTCACACACTTCCCTCTCCTGTACACACATCACACATTTCCCTCTCCTGTACACACATCACACACTTACGTCTCCTGTACACACGTCACACACTTCCCTCTCCTGTACACACGTCACACACTTCCCTCTCATGTACACACATTACACACTTCCCTCTTCTGTACACTCGTCACACACTTCCCTCTCCTGTACACACGTCACACACCTCCCTCTCCTGTACACACGTCACACACTTCCCTCTCCTGTACACACGTCGCACACTTCCCTCTCCTGTACACACGTCGCACACTTCCCTCTCCTGTACACTTGTCACAAATTTCCCTCTCCTGTACACTCGTCACACACTTCCCTCTCCTATACACACGTCACACACTTCCCTCTGCTGTACACACGTCACACACTTCCCTCTCCTGTACACACGTCACACACTTCCCTCTCCTGTACACACGTCACACATTTAACTCTCCTGTACACACTTACACACTTCCCTCTCCTGTACACAGGTCACACAATTCCCTCTCCTGTACACACGTCACACACTTCCCTCTCAACTACACTCGTCACACATTTCCCTCTCCGGTACACTCGTCACACACTTCCCTCTACTGTACACTCGTCACACATTTCCCTCTACTGTACACTCGTCACACATTTCCCTCTCCAGTACACATGTCACACATTTCCCTCTCCTGTACACACGTCACACATTTACCTCTCCTGTATGCACATTACACACTTCCCCCTCCTGTACACATGACACACACTACCCTCTCCTGTACACACGTCACACATTTCCCTCTCCTGTACACACATTACACACTTCTGTCTCCTGTACACACATCACACACTTCCCTCTCCTATACACACATCACACATTTCCCTCTCCTGCACACACGTCACACATTTCCCTCTCCTGTACACACATTACACACTTCTGTCTCCTGTACACACGTCACACATTTCCCTCTCCTGTACACACATCACACACTTCCCTCTCCTGTACACACATCACACATTACCCTCTCCTGTACACACGTCACACATTTCCCTCTCCGGTACAGACGTCACACATTTCCCTCTCCGGTACAGACGTCACACACTTCCCTCTCCTGTACACACATCACACACTTCCCTCTCCTGTACACACATCACACACTTACGTCTCCTGTACACACATTACACACTTCCCTCTCCTGTAGACACGTCACACACTTCCCTCTCCTGTACACACGTCACACACTTGCCTCTCATGTACACACGTCACACACTTCCCTCTCCTGTACACACGTCGCACACTTCCCTCTCCTGTACACACGTCGCACATTTCCCTCTCCTGTACACACGTCACACACTTCCCTCTCCTGTACACTCGTCACACATTTCCCTCTCCTGTACACTCGTCACACACTTCCCTCTCCTATACACACGTCACACACTTCCCTCTGCTGTACACACGTCACACTCTTCCCTCTCCTGTACACACATTACACACTTCTGTCTCCTGTACACACGTCACACACTTCCCTCTCCTGTACACACGTCACACACATCCCTCTCCGGTACACTCGTCACACATTTCCCTCTCCTGTACACTCGTCACACACTTCCCTCTCCTGTACACTCCTCACATATTTCCCTCTCCTGTACACTTGTCACACATTTCCCTCTCCTGTACACACGTCACACATTTCCCTCTCCTGTACACACGTCACACATTTCCCTCTCCTGTATGCACATTACACACTTCCCCCTCCTGTACACATGACACACACTACCCTCTCCTGTACACACGTCACACATTTCCCTATCCTGTACACACATTACACACTTCTGTCTCCTGTACACACGTCACACATTTCCCTCTCCTGTACACACGTCACATATTTCCCTCTCCTGTATGCACATTACACACTTCCCCCTCCTGTACACATGACACACACTACCCTCTCCTGTACACACGTCACACATTTCCCTATCCAGTACACACATTACACACTTCTGTCTCCTGTACACACATCACACACTTCCCTCTCCTATACACACATCACACATTTCCCTCTCCTGCACACACATCACAGATTTCCCTCTCCTGTACACACGTCACACACTTCCCTCTCCTGTACACACATCACACATTTCCCACTCCTGTACACACATTACACACTTCCCTCTCCTGTACACACGTCACACACTTCCCTCTCCTGTACACACATTACACACTTCCCTCTCCTGTACACACGTCACACACTTCCCTCTCCTGTACACACGTCACACACCTCCCTCTCCTGTACACACGTCACACACTTCCCTCTCCTGTACACACGTCGCACACTTCCCTCTCCTGTACACACGTCGCACACTTCCCTCTCCTGTACACTTGTCACAAATTTCCCTCTCCTGTACACTCGTCACACACTTCCCTCTCCTATACACACGTCACACACTTCCCTCTGCTGTACACACGTTACACACTTCCCTCTCCTGTACACACGTCACACACTTCCCTCTCCTGTACACACGTCACACATTTAACTCTCCTGTACACACTTACACACTTCCCTCTCCTGTACACAGGTCACACAATTCCCTCTCCTGTACACACGTCACACACTTCCCTCTCCGGTACACTCGTCACACATTTCCCTCTCCTGTACACACGTCACACACTTCCCTCTCCTGTACACACGTCACACACTTGCCTCTCATGTACACACGTCACACACTTCCCTCTCCTGTACACACGTCACACACTTCCCTCTCCTGTACACACGTCGCACATTTCCCTCTCCTGTACACACATCACACACTTCCCTCTCCTGTACACTCGTCACACATTTCCCTCTCCTGTACACTCGTCACACATTTCCCTCTCCTGTACACTCGTCACACACTTCCCTCTGCTGTACACACGTCACATACTTCCCTCTCCTGTACACACGTCACACTCTTCCCTCTCCTGTACACACGTCACACATTTAACTCTCCTGTACACACTTACACACTTCCCTCTCCTGTACACAGGTCACACAATTCCCTCTCCTGTACACACGTCACACACTTCCCTCTCCGGTACACTCGTCACACATTTCCCTCTCCTGTACACTCGTCACACACTTCCCTCTCCTGTACACTCATCACACATTTCCCTCTCCTGTACACTTGTCACACATTTCCCTCTCCTGTACACACGTCACACATTTCCCTCTCCTGTACACACGTCACACATTTCCCTCTCCTGTATGCACATTACACACTTCCCCCTCCTGTACACATGACACACACTACCCTCTCCTGTACACACGTCACACATTTCCCTATCCTGTACACACATTACACACTTCTGTCTCCTGTACACACATCACACACTTCCCTCTCCTATACACACATCACACATTTCCCTCTCCTGCACAGACGTCACACATTTCCCTCTCCTGTACACTCGTCACACACTTCCCTCTCCTGTACAGACGGCACACATTTCCCTCTCCTGTACACACATTACACACTTCCGTCTCCTGTACACACATTACACACTTCCCTCACCTGTACACTAGTCACTCACTTCCCTCTCCTGTACACACATTACACACTTCCCTCTCCTGTACACACGTCACACACTTCCCTCTCCTGTACACTCGTCACACATTTCCCTCTTCGGTACACTCATCACACACTTACCTCTCCTGTACACTCGTCACACATTTCCCTCTCCTGTACACACGTTACACATTTCCCTCTCCTGTACACACATTACAACCTTCTGTCTCCTGTACACACGTCACACATTACCCTCTCCTGTACACATGTCACACACTTCCCTCTCCTGTACACACGTCACACATTTCCCTCTCCTGTACACACGTCACACATTTCCCTCTCCTGTACACACGTCACACACATCCCTCTCCTGTACACTCGTCACAGACTTCTGTCTCCTGTACACACGTCACACACTTCCCTCTCCTGTACAAACGTCACACACTTCCCTCTCCTGTACACTCGTCACACAATTCCCTCTCCTGTACACACGTCACACATTTCCCTCTCCTGTACACACGTCACACACTTCCCTCTCCTGTTCACACGTAACACACTTCCCTCTCCTGTACACACGTCGCACACTTCCCTCTCCTGTACACACGTCACACATTTCCCTCTCCTGTACACACATTACACACTTCCGCCTCCTGTACACACGTCACACATTTACCTCTCCTGTATACACATTACACACTTCCCCCTCCTGTGCACACGTCACACATTACCCTCTCCTGTACACATGTCACACATTTCCCGCTCCTGTACACACGTCACACATTTCCTTCTCCTGTACACACATCACACACTTCCCTTTCCTGTACACACGTCACACACTTCCCTCTCCTGTACACACATTACACACTTCTGTCTCCTGTACACACGTCACACATTTCCCTCTCCTGTACACACGTCACACACCTCCCTCTCCTGTACACACGTCACACACTTCCCTCTCCTGTACACACGTCGCACACTTCCCTCTCCTGTACACACGTCGCACACTTCCCTCTCCTGTACACTTGTCACAAATTTCCCTCTCCTGTACACTCGTCACACACTTCCCTCTCCTATACACACGTCACACACTTCCCTCTGCTGTACACACGTCACACACTTCCCTCTCCTGTACACACGTCACACACTTCCCTCTCCTGTACACACGTCACACATTTAACTCTCCTGTACACACTTACACACTTCCCTCTCCTGTACACAGGTCACACAATTCCCTCTCCTGTACACACGTCACACACTTCCCTCTCAACTACACTCGTCACACATTTCCCTCTCCGGTACACTCGTCACACACTTCCCTCTACTGTACACTCGTCACACATTTCCCTCTACTGTACACTCGTCACACATTTCCCTCTCCAGTACACATGTCACACATTTCCCTCTCCTGTACACACGTCACACATTTACCTCTCCTGTATGCACATTACACACTTCCCCCTCCTGTACACATGACACACACTACCCTCTCCTGTACACACGTCACACATTTCCCTCTCCTGTACACACATTACACACTTCTGTCTCCTGTACACACATCACACACTTCCCTCTCCTATACACACATCACACATTTCCCTCTCCTGCACACACGTCACACATTTCCCTCTCCTGTACACACATTACACACTTCTGTCTCCTGTACACACGTCACACATTTCCCTCTCCTGTACACACATCACACACTTCCCTCTCCTGTACACACATCACACATTACCCTCTCCTGTACACACGTCACACATTTCCCTCTCCGGTACAGACGTCACACATTTCCCTCTCCGGTACAGACGTCACACACTTCCCTCTCCTGTACACACATCACACACTTCCCTCTCCTGTACACACATCACACACTTACGTCTCCTGTACACACATTACACACTTCCCTCTCCTGTAGACACGTCACACACTTCCCTCTCCTGTACACACGTCACACACTTGCCTCTCATGTACACACGTCACACACTTCCCTCTCCTGTACACACGTCGCACACTTCCCTCTCCTGTACACACGTCGCACATTTCCCTCTCCTGTACACACGTCACACACTTCCCTCTCCTGTACACTCGTCACACATTTCCCTCTCCTGTACACTCGTCACACACTTCCCTCTCCTATACACACGTCACACACTTCCCTCTGCTGTACACACGTCACACTCTTCCCTCTCCTGTACACACATTACACACTTCTGTCTCCTGTACACACGTCACACACTTCCCTCTCCTGTACACACGTCACACACATCCCTCTCCGGTACACTCGTCACACATTTCCCTCTCCTGTACACTCGTCACACACTTCCCTCTCCTGTACACTCCTCACATATTTCCCTCTCCTGTACACTTGTCACACATTTCCCTCTCCTGTACACACGTCACACATTTCCCTCTCCTGTACACACGTCACACATTTCCCTCTCCTGTATGCACATTACACACTTCCCCCTCCTGTACACATGACACACACTACCCTCTCCTGTACACACGTCACACATTTCCCTATCCTGTACACACATTACACACTTCTGTCTCCTGTACACACGTCACACATTTCCCTCTCCTGTACACACGTCACATATTTCCCTCTCCTGTATGCACATTACACACTTCCCCCTCCTGTACACATGACACACACTACCCTCTCCTGTACACACGTCACACATTTCCCTATCCAGTACACACATTACACACTTCTGTCTCCTGTACACACATCACACACTTCCCTCTCCTATACACACATCACACATTTCCCTCTCCTGCACACACATCACAGATTTCCCTCTCCTGTACACACGTCACACACTTCCCTCTCCTGTACACACATCACACATTTCCCACTCCTGTACACACATTACACACTTCCCTCTCCTGTACACACGTCACACACTTCCCTCTCCTGTACACACATTACACACTTCCCTCTCCTGTACACACGTCACACACTTCCCTCTCCTGTACACACGTCACACACCTCCCTCTCCTGTACACACGTCACACACTTCCCTCTCCTGTACACACGTCGCACACTTCCCTCTCCTGTACACACGTCGCACACTTCCCTCTCCTGTACACTTGTCACAAATTTCCCTCTCCTGTACACTCGTCACACACTTCCCTCTCCTATACACACGTCACACACTTCCCTCTGCTGTACACACGTCACACACTTCCCTCTCCTGTACACACGTCACACACTTCCCTCTCCTGTACACACGTCACACATTTAACTCTCCTGTACACACTTACACACTTCCCTCTCCTGTACACAGGTCACACAATTCCCTCTCCTGTACACACGTCACACACTTCCCTCTCCGGTACACTCGTCACACATTTCCCTCTCCTGTACACACGTCACACACTTCCCTCTCCTGTACACACGTCACACACTTGCCTCTCATGTACACACGTCACACACTTCCCTCTCCTGTACACACGTCACACACTTCCCTCTCCTGTACACACGTCGCACATTTCCCTCTCCTGTACACACATCACACACTTCCCTCTCCTGTACACTCGTCACACATTTCCCTCTCCTGTACACTCGTCACACATTTCCCTCTCCTGTACACTCGTCACACACTTCCCTCTGCTGTACACACGTCACATACTTCCCTCTCCTGTACACACGTCACACTCTTCCCTCTCCTGTACACACGTCACACATTTAACTCTCCTGTACACACTTACACACTTCCCTCTCCTGTACACAGGTCACACAATTCCCTCTCCTGTACACACGTCACACACTTCCCTCTCCGGTACACTCGTCACACATTTCCCTCTCCTGTACACTCGTCACACACTTCCCTCTCCTGTACACTCATCACACATTTCCCTCTCCTGTACACTTGTCACACATTTCCCTCTCCTGTACACACGTCACACATTTCCCTCTCCTGTACACACGTCACACATTTCCCTCTCCTGTATGCACATTACACACTTCCCCCTCCTGTACACATGACACACACTACCCTCTCCTGTACACACGTCACACATTTCCCTATCCTGTACACACATTACACACTTCTGTCTCCTGTACACACATCACACACTTCCCTCTCCTATACACACATCACACATTTCCCTCTCCTGCACAGACGTCACACATTTCCCTCTCCTGTACACTCGTCACACACTTCCCTCTCCTGTACAGACGGCACACATTTCCCTCTCCTGTACACACATTACACACTTCCGTCTCCTGTACACACATTACACACTTCCCTCACCTGTACACTAGTCACTCACTTCCCTCTCCTGTACACACATTACACACTTCCCTCTCCTGTACACACGTCACACACTTCCCTCTCCTGTACACTCGTCACACATTTCCCTCTTCGGTACACTCATCACACACTTACCTCTCCTGTACACTCGTCACACATTTCCCTCTCCTGTACACACGTTACACATTTCCCTCTCCTGTACACACATTACAACCTTCTGTCTCCTGTACACACGTCACACATTACCCTCTCCTGTACACATGTCACACACTTCCCTCTCCTGTACACACGTCACACATTTCCCTCTCCTGTACACACGTCACACATTTCCCTCTCCTGTACACACGTCACACACATCCCTCTCCTGTACACTCGTCACAGACTTCTGTCTCCTGTACACACGTCACACACTTCCCTCTCCTGTACAAACGTCACACACTTCCCTCTCCTGTACACTCGTCACACAATTCCCTCTCCTGTACACACGTCACACATTTCCCTCTCCTGTACACACATCACACACTTCCCTCTCCTGTACACACATCACACATTACCCTCTCCTGTACACACGTCACACATTTCCCTCTCCGGTACAGACGTCACACATTTCCTCTCCGGTACAGACGTCACACACTTCCCTCTCCTGTACACAGATCACACACTTCCCTCTCCTGTACACACATCACACATTTCCCTCTCCTGCACACACGTCACACATTTCCCTCTCCTGTACACACGTCACACACTTCCCTCTCCTGTACACTCGTCACACACTTCCCTCTCCTGTACACATGGCACACATTTCCCTCTCCTGTACACACATTACACACTTCCGTCTACTGTACACACATTACACACTTCCCTCTCCTGTACACTAGTCACTCACTTCCCTCTCCTGTACACACATTACACACTTCCGTCTCCTGTACACACATTACACACTTCCCTCTCCTGTACACACGTCACACATTTCCCTCTCCTGTACACACGTCACACATTTCCCTCTTCTGTACACTCGTCACACACTTCCCTCTCCTGTACACACGTCACACACCTCCCTCTCCTGTACACACATTACACACTTCCCTCTCCTGTACACACGTCACACACTTCCCTCTCCTGTACACACATTACACACTTCCCTCTCCTGTACACACGTCACACACTTCCCTCTCCTGTACACACGTCACACACCTCCCTCTCCTGTACACACGTCACACACTTCCCTCTCCTGTACACACGTCGCACACTTCCCTCTCCTGTACACACGTCGCACACTTCCCTCTCCTGTACACTTGTCACAAATTTCCCTCTCCTGTACACTCGTCACACACTTCCCTCTCCTATACACACGTCACACACTTCCCTCTGCTGTACACACGTCACACACTTCCCTCTCCTGTACACACGTCACACACTTCCCTCTCCTGTACACACGTCACACATTTAACTCTCCTGTACACACTTACACACTTCCCTCTCCTGTACACAGGTCACACAATTCCCTCTCCTGTACACACGTCACACACTTCCCTCTCCGGTACACTCGTCACACATTTCCCTCTCCTGTACACACGTCACACACTTCCCTCTCCTGTACACACGTCACACACTTGCCTCTCATGTACACACGTCACACACTTCCCTCTCCTGTACACACGTCACACACTTCCCTCTCCTGTACACACGTCGCACATTTCCCTCTCCTGTACACACATCACACACTTCCCTCTCCTGTACACTCGTCACACATTTCCCTCTCCTGTACACTCGTCACACATTTCCCTCTCCTGTACACTCGTCACACACTTCCCTCTGCTGTACACACGTCACATACTTCCCTCTCCTGTACACACGTCACACTCTTCCCTCTCCTGTACACACGTCACACATTTAACTCTCCTGTACACACTTACACACTTCCCTCTCCTGTACACAGGTCACACAATTCCCTCTCCTGTACACACGTCACACACTTCCCTCTCCGGTACACTCGTCACACATTTCCCTCTCCTGTACACTCGTCACACACTTCCCTCTCCTGTACACTCATCACACATTTCCCTCTCCTGTACACTTGTCACACATTTCCCTCTCCTGTACACACGTCACACATTTCCCTCTCCTGTACACACGTCACACATTTCCCTCTCCTGTATGCACATTACACACTTCCCCCTCCTGTACACATGACACACACTACCCTCTCCTGTACACACGTCACACATTTCCCTATCCTGTACACACATTACACACTTCTGTCTCCTGTACACACATCACACACTTCCCTCTCCTATACACACATCACACATTTCCCTCTCCTGCACAGACGTCACACATTTCCCTCTCCTGTACACTCGTCACACACTTCCCTCTCCTGTACAGACGGCACACATTTCCCTCTCCTGTACACACATTACACACTTCCGTCTCCTGTACACACATTACACACTTCCCTCTCCTGTACACTAGTCACTCACTTCCCTCTCCTGTACACACATTACACACTTCCCTCTCCTGTACACACGTCACACACTTCCCTCTCCTGTACACTCGTCACACATTTCCCTCTTCGGTACACTCATCACACACTTACCTCTCCTGTACACTCGTCACACATTTCCCTCTCCTGTACACACGTTACACATTTCCCTCTCCTGTACACACATTACAACCTTCTGTCTCCTGTACACACGTCACACATTACCCTCTCCTGTACACATGTCACACACTTCCCTCTCCTGTACACACGTCACACATTTCCCTCTCCTGTACACACGTCACACATTTCCCTCTCCTGTACACACGTCACACACATCCCTCTCCTGTACACTCGTCACAGACTTCTGTCTCCTGTACACACGTCACACACTTCCCTCTCCTGTACAAACGTCACACACTTCCCTCTCCTGTACACTCGTCACACAATTCCCTCTCCTGTACACACGTCACACATTTCCCTCTCCTGTACACACGTCACACACTTCCCTCTCCTGTTCACACGTAACACACTTCCCTCTCCTGTACACACGTCGCACACTTCCCTCTCCTGTACACACGTCACACATTTCCCTCTCCTGTACACACATTACACACTTCCGCCTCCTGTACACACGTCACACATTTACCTCTCCTGTATACACATTACACACTTCCCCCTCCTGTGCACACGTCACACATTACCCTCTCCTGTACACATGTCACACATTTCCCGCTCCTGTACACACGTCACACATTTCCTTCTCCTGTACACACATCACACACTTCCCTTTCCTGTACACACGTCACACACTTCCCTCTCCTGTACACACATTACACACTTCTGTCTCCTGTACACACGTCACACATTTCCCTCTCCTGTACACACATCACACACTTCCCTCTCCTGTACACACATCACACATTACCCTCTCCTGTACACACGTCACACATTTCCCTCTCCGGTACAGACGTCACACATTTCCTCTCCGGTACAGACGTCACACACTTCCCTCTCCTGTACACAGATCACACACTTCCCTCTCCTGTACACACATCACACATTTCCCTCTCCTGCACACACGTCACACATTTCCCTCTCCTGTACACACGTCACACACTTCCCTCTCCTGTACACTCGTCACACACTTCCCTCTCCTGTACACATGGCACACATTTCCCTCTCCTGTACACACATTACACACTTCCGTCTACTGTACACACATTACACACTTCCCTCTCCTGTACACTAGTCACTCACTTCCCTCTCTTGTACACACATTACACACTTCCGTCTCCTGTACACACATTACACACTTCCCTCTCCTGTACACACGTCACACATTTCCCTCTCCTGTACACACGTCACACATTTCCCTCTTCTGTACACTCGTCACACACTTCCCTCTCCTGTACACACGTCACACACCTCCCTCTCCTGTACACACATTACACACTTCCGCCTCCTGTACACACGTCACACATTTACCACTCCTGTATACACATTACACACTTCCCCCTCCTGTGCACACGTCACACATTACCCTCTCCTGTACACACGTCACACACTTCCCGCTCCTGTACACACATCACACACTTCCCTCTCCTGTACACACATTACACACTTCTGTCTCCTATACACACGTTACACACTTCCCTCTCCTGTACACACGTCACACACTTCCCTCTCCTGTACACACGTCACACATTTCCCTCTCCTGTACACACATTACACACTTCCCTCTCCTGTACACACGTCACACACATCCCTCTCCTGTACACTCGTCACACACTTCTGTCTCCTGTACACACGTCACACATTTCCCTCTCCTGTACACACATTACACACTTCTGTCTCCTGTACACACATCACACATTTCCCTCTCCAGTACACACATTACACACTTCTGTCTCCTGTACACACGTCACACATTTCCCTCTCCTGTACACACATCACACACTTCCCTCTCCTGTACACACATCACACATTTCCCTCTCCTGAACACACGTCACACACTTCCCTCTCCTGTACACATGTCACACATTTCCCTCTCCTGTACACACGTCACACATTTCCCCCTCCTGTACACACATTACACCCTTCTGTCTCCTGTACACACATCACACATTTACCTCTCCTGTATACGCATTACACACTTCCCTCTCCTGTACACACGTCACACATTTCCCTCTCCTGTACACACATTACACACTTCCCTCTCCTGTACACACGTCACACATTTCCCTCTCCTGTACACACGTCACACATTTCCCTCTCCTGTACACACATTACATACTTCCCCCTCCTGTACACACGTCACACATTACCCTCTCCTGTACACATGTCACACACTTCCCTCTCCTGTACACATGTTGCACAATTCCCTCTCCTGTACACACGTCACACATTTCCCTCTCCTGTACACACATCACCCACTTCCCTCTCCTGTACACACATTACACACTTCCGTCTCCTACACACACGTTACACACTTCCCTCTCCTGTACACACGTCACACACTTCCCTCTCCTGTACACACTCACACATTTCCCTCTCCTGTACACACATTACACACTTCTGTCTCCTGTACACTCGTCACACACTTCCCTCTCCTGTACACACATTACACACTTCCGTCTCCTACACACACGTTACACACTTCCCTCTCCTGTACACACGTCACACACTTCCCTCTCCTGTACAGACTCACACATTTCCCTCTCCTGTACACACATTACACACTTCCCTCTCCTGTACACACGTCACACACATCCCTCTCCTGTACACTCGTCACACACTTCTGTCTCCTGTACACACGTCACACATTTCCCTCTCCTGTACACACATTACACACTTCTGTCTCCTGTACACACGTCACACATTTCCCTCTCCTGTACACACATTACACACTTCTGTCTCCTGTACACACGTCACATACTTCCCTCTCCTGTACACACGTCACACACTTCCCTCTCCTGTACACACGTCACACATTTCCCACTCCTGTACACACATTACACACTTCCGTCTCCTGTACAAACATTACACACTTCCCTCTCCTGTACACACGTCACACACTTCCCTCTCCTGTACACACGTCACACATTTCCATCTCCTGTACACACATTACACACTTCCCTCTCCTGTACACACGTCACACACATCCCTCTCCTGTACACTCGTCACACACTTCTGTCTCCTGTACACACGTCACACATTTCCCTCTCCTGTACACACATTACACACTTCCCTCTCCTGTACACACGTAACACATTTCCCTCTGCTGTACACACATTACACACTTCTGTCTCCTGTACACACGTCACATACATCCCTCTCCTGTACACACATCACACATTTTCCTCTCCTGTACACTCGTCACACACTTCCCTCTCCTGAACACACGTCACACACTTCCCTCTGCTGTACACACATCACACATTTCCCTCTCCTGTACACACATTACACACTTCTGCCTCCTGTACACACGTCACACATTTACCTCTCCTGTATACACATTACACACTTCCCCCTCCTGTACACACGTCACACATTACCCTCTCCTGTACACATGTCACACACTCCCTCTCCTGTACACACGTGACACATTTCCCTCTCCTGTACATACATCACACACTTCCCTCTCCTGTACACACGTCACAGATTTCCCTGTCTTGTACACACATTACACACTTCAGTCTCCTGTACACACGTCACACATTTCCCTCTCCTGTACACACATCACACACTTCCCTCTCCTGTACACACATCACACATTACCCTCTCCTGTACACACATCACACATTTCCCTCTCCTGTACACACGTCACACACTTCCCTCTCCTGTACACACGTCACACATTTCCCTCTCCTGTACACACGTCACACATTTCCCACTCCTGTACACACATTACACCCTTCTGTCTCCTGTACACACATCACACATTTACCTCTCCTGTATACGCATTACACACTTCCCCCTCCTGTACACACGTCACACACTTCCCTCTCCTGTACACACGTCACACACATCCCTCTCCTGTACACTCGTCACACACTTCTGTCTCCTGTACACACATCACACATTTCCCTCTCCTGTACACACATTACACACTTCCCTCTCCTGTACACACGTCACACATTTCCCTCTCCTGTACACACATTACATACTTCTGTCTCCTGTACACACATCACACATTTCCCTCTCTTGTACACACATTACACACTTCCCTCTCCTGTACACACATCACACATTTCCCTCTCCTGTACACACATCACACATTTCCCTCGCCTGTACACACATTACACACTTCTGTCTCCTGTACACACATCACACACTTCCCTCTCCTATACACACATCACACATTTCCCTCTCCTGCACACACGTCACACATTTCCCTCTCCTGTACACACGTCACACACTTCCCTCTCCTGTACACTCGTCACACACTTCCCTCTCCTGTACACACGGCACACATTTCCCTCTCCTGTACACACATTACACACTTCCGTCTCCTGTACACACATTACACACTTCCCTCTCCTGTACACTAGTCACTCACTTCCCTCTCCTGTACACACATTACACACTTCCCTGTCCTGTACACACGTCACACACTTCACTCTCCTGTACACTCGTCACACATTTCCCTCTCCTGTACACTCGTCACACACTACCCTCTCCTGTACAGACGTCACACACTTCCCTCTCCTGTACACACGTCACACACTTCCCTCTCCTGTACACACGTCACACATTTCCCTCTCCTGTACACACGTCACACACTTCCCTCTCCTGTACACACGTCACACACTTCCCTCTCCTGTACACATGTTGCACACTTCCCTCTCCTGTACACACGTCACACATTTCCCTCTCCTGTACACTCGTCACACACTTCCGTCTCCTGTACACACATTACACACTTCCCTATCCTGTACACACATCACACATTTCCCTCTCCTGTACACTCGTCACACACTTCCGTCTCCTGTACACACATTACACACTTCCCACTCCCGTACACACATCACACATTTCCCTCTCCTGTACACACATTACACACCTACGTCTCCTGTACACACATTACACACTTCCCTCTCCTGTACACACGTCACACAGTACACTCTCCTGTACACACGTCACACATTTCCCTCTCCTGTACACACGTCACACATTTCCCTCTCCTGTACACAGATCACACACTTCCCTCTCCTGTACACACATCACACATTTCCCTCTCCTGTACACACGTCACACACTTCCCTCTCCTGTACACACGTCACACATTTCCCTCTCCTGTACACACGTCACACATTTCCCACTCCTGTACACACATTACACCCTTCTGTCTCCTGTACACACATCACACATTTACCTCTCCTGTATACACATTACACACTTCCCCCTCCTGTACACACGTCACACACTTCCCTCTCCTGTACACACGTCACACACATCCCTCTCCTGTACACTCGTCACACACTTCTGTCTCCGGTACACACATCACACATTTCCCTCTCCTGTACACACATTACACACTTCCCTCTCCTGTACACACGTCACACATTTCCCTCTCCTGTACACACATTACATACTTCTGTCTCCTGTACACACATCACACATTTCCCTCTCCTGTACACACATTACACATTTCCCTCTCCTGTACACACGTCACACATTTCCCTCTCCTGTACACACATTACATACTTCCCCCTCCTGTACACACGTCACACATTTCCCTCTCCTGTACACATGTCACACACTTCCCACTCCTGTACACACATCACACATTTCTCTCTCCTGTACACACATTACACACTTCTGTCTCCTGTACACACGTCACACATTTCCCTCTCCTGTACACACATCACACACTTCCCTCTCCTGTACACACATCACACATTACCCTCTCCTGTACACACGTCACACATTTCCCTCTCCTGTACAGACGTCACACATTTCCCTCTCCTGTACACACATCACACACTTCCCTCTGCTGTACACACATCACACATTTCCCTCTCCTGTACACACATTACACACTTCCCTCTCCTGTACACACGTCACACAGTACACTCTCCTGTACACAGGTCACACACTTCCCTCTCCTGTACATACGTCACACACTTCCCTCTCCTGTACACACGTCACACATTTCCCTCTCCTGTACACACATTACACCCTTCTGTCTCCTGTACACACGTCACACATTTACCTCTCCTGTATACGCATTTTACACTTCCCCCTCCTGTACACACGTCACACACTTCCCTCACCTGTACACACGTCACACACATCCCTCTCCTGTACACTCGTCACACACTTCTGTCTCCTGTACACACGTCACACATTTCCCTCTCCTGTACACACATTACACACTTCCCTCTCCTGTACACACGTCACACATTTCCCTCTCCTGTACACACATCACACACTTCCAACTCCTGTACACACATCACACATTACCCTCTCCTGTACACACGCCACACATTTCCCTCTCCTGTACACACATTACACACTTCTGTCTCCTGTACACACTTCACACACTTCCCTCTCCTGTACACACGTCACACACTTCCCTCTCCTGTACACATGTCACACACTTCCCTCTCCTGTACACTCGTCACACATTTCCCTCTCCTGTACACTCGTCACACACTACCCTCTCATGTACAGACGTCACACACTTCCCTCTCCTGTACACACGTCACACACTTCCCTCTCCTGTACACACGTCACACATTTCCCTCTCCTGTACACACGTCACACACTTCCCTCTCCTGTACACACGTCACACACTTCCCTCTCCTGTACACATGTTGCCCACTTCCCTCTCCTGTACACACGTCACACATTTCCCTCTCCTGTACACTCGTCACACACTTCCATCTCCTGTACACACATTACACACTTCCCTATCCTGTACACACATCACACATTTCCCTCTCCTGTACACTCGTCACACACTTCCGTCTCCTGTACACACATTACACACTTCCCTATCCTGTACACACATCACACATTACCCTCTCCTGTACACACGCCACACATTTCCCTCTCCTGTACACACATTACACACTTCTGTCTCCTGTACACACTTCACACACTTCCCTCTCCTGTACACACGTCACACACTTCCCTCTCCTGTACACATGTCACACACTTCCCTCTCCTGTACACTCGTCACACATTTCCCTCTCCTGTACACTCGTCACACACTACCCTCTCCTGTACAGACGTCACACACTTCCCTCTCCTGTACACACGTCACACACTTCCCTCTCCTGTACACACGTCACACATTTCCCTCTCCTGTACACACGTCACACACTTCCCTCTCCTGTACACACGTCACACACTTCCCTCTCCTGTACACATGTTGCCCACTTCCCTCTCCTGTACACACGTCACACATTTCCCTCTCCTGTACACTCGTCACACACTTCCGTCTCCTGTACACACATTACACACTTCCCTATCCTGTACACACATCACACATTTCCCTCTCCTGTACACTCGTCACACACTTCCGTCTCCTGTACACACATTACACACTTCCCACTCCCGTACACACATCACACATTTCCCTCTCCTGTGCACACATTACACACCTACGTCTCCTGTACACACATTACACACTTCCCTCTCCTGTACACAAGTCACACACTTCCCTCTCCTGTACACATGTTGCACACTTCCCTCTCCTGTACACATGGCACACATTTCCCTCTCCTGTACACACATTACACACTTCCGTCTACTGTACACACATTACACACTTCCCTCTCCTGTACACACATTACACACTTCCGTCTCCTGTACACACATTACACACTTCCCTCTCCTGTACACACGTCACACATTTCCCTCTCCTGTACACACGTCACACATTTCCCTCTCCTGTACACACATTACACACTTCCCTCTCGATGTACACACGTCACACACATCCCTCTCCTGTAAACTCGTCACAGACTTCTGTCTCCTGTACACAGGTGACACACTTCCCTCTCCTGTACAAACGTCACACACTTCCCTCTCCTGTACACTCGTCACACATTTCCCTCTTCGGTACACTCATCACACACTTACCTCTCCTGTACACTCGTCACACATTTCCCTCTCCTGTACACACGTTACACATTTCCCTCTCCTGTACACACATTACAACCTTCTGTCTCCTGTACACACGTCACACATTACCCTCTCCTGTACACATGTCACACACTTCCCTCTCCTGTACACATGTTGCACAATTCCCTCTCATGTACACACGTCACACATTTCCCTCTCCTGTACACACATCACACACTTCCCTCTCCTGTACACACATTACACACTTCCGTCTCCTATACACACGTTACACACTTCCCTCTCCTGTACACACGTCACACACTTCCCTCTCCTGTACACACGTCACACATTTCCCTCTCCTGTACACACATTACACACTTCCCTCTCCTGTACACACGTCACACACATCCCTCTCCTGTACACTCGTCACACACTTCTGTCTCCTGTACACACATCACACATTTCCCTCTCCTGTACACACATTACACACTTCTGTCTCCTGTACACACGTCACACATTTCCCTCTCCTGTACACACATTACACACTTCTGTCTCCTGTACACACGTCACATACTTCCCTCTCCTGTACACACATCACACATTTTCCTCTCCTGTACACTCGTCACACACTTCCCTCTCCTGAACACACGTCACACACTTCCCTCTGCTGTACACACATCACACATTTCCCTCTCCTGTACACTCGCCACACACTTACCTCTCCTATACACACGTCACACACTTCCCTCTGCAGTACACACGTCACACACTTCCCTCTCCTGTACACACATTACACACTTCTGTCTCCTGTACACACGTCACACATTTCCCTCTCCTGTACACACATCACACACTTCCCTCTCCTGTACACACATCACACATTACCCTGTCCTGTACACACGTCAAACATTTCCCTCTCCTGTACACACGTCACACATTTCCCTCTCCTGTACACACATCACACACTTCCCTCTACTGTACACACATCACACATTTCCCTCTCCTGTACACACGTCACACACTTCCCTCTCCTGTACACACGTCACACATTTCCCTCTCCTGTACACACGTCACACACTTCCCTCTCCTGTACACACGTCACACACTTCCCTCTCCTGTACACATGTTGCCCACTTCCCTCTCCTGTACACACGTCACACATTTCCCTCTCCTGTACACACATCACACATTACCCTCTCCTGTACACACGTCACACATTTCCCTCTCCTGTACAGACGTCACACATTTCCCTCTCCTGTACACACATCACACACTTCCCTCTGCTGTACACACATCACACATTTCCCTCTCCTGTACACACATTACACACTTCCCTCTCCTGTACACACGTCACACAGTACACTCTCCTGTACACAGGTCACACACTTCCCTCTCCTGTACATACGTCACACACTTCCCTCTCCTGTACACACGTCACACATTTCCCTCTCCTGTACACACATTACACCCTTCTGTCTCCTGTACACACGTCACACATTTACCTCTCCTGTATACGCATTTTACACTTCCCCCTCCTGTACACACGTCACACACTTCCCTCACCTGTACACACGTCACACACATCCCTCTCCTGTACACTCGTCACACACTTCTGTCTCCTGTACACACGTCACACATTTCCCTCTCCTGTACACACATTACACACTTCCCTCTCCTGTACACACGTCACACATTTCCCTCTCCTGTACACACATCACACACTTCCAACTCCTGTACACACATCACACATTACCCTCTCCTGTACACACGCCACACATTTCCCTCTCCTGTACACACATTACACACTTCTGTCTCCTGTACACACTTCACACACTTCCCTCTCCTGTACACACGTCACACACTTCCCTCTCCTGTACACATGTCACACACTTCCCTCTCCTGTACACTCGTCACACATTTCCCTCTCCTGTACACTCGTCACACACTACCCTCTCATGTACAGACGTCACACACTTCCCTCTCCTGTACACACGTCACACACTTCCCTCTCCTGTACACACGTCACACATTTCCCTCTCCTGTACACACGTCACACACTTCCCTCTCCTGTACACACGTCACACACTTCCCTCTCCTGTACACATGTTGCCCACTTCCCTCTCCTGTACACACGTCACACATTTCCCTCTCCTGTACACTCGTCACACACTTCCATCTCCTGTACACACATTACACACTTCCCTATCCTGTACACACATCACACATTTCCCTCTCCTGTACACTCGTCACACACTTCCGTCTCCTGTACACACATTACACACTTCCCTATCCTGTACACACATCACACATTACCCTCTCCTGTACACACGCCACACATTTCCCTCTCCTGTACACACATTACACACTTCTGTCTCCTGTACACACTTCACACACTTCCCTCTCCTGTACACACGTCACACACTTCCCTCTCCTGTACACATGTCACACACTTCCCTCTCCTGTACACTCGTCACACATTTCCCTCTCCTGTACACTCGTCACACACTACCCTCTCCTGTACAGACGTCACACACTTCCCTCTCCTGTACACACGTCACACACTTCCCTCTCCTGTACACACGTCACACATTTCCCTCTCCTGTACACACGTCACACACTTCCCTCTCCTGTACACACGTCACACACTTCCCTCTCCTGTACACATGTTGCCCACTTCCCTCTCCTGTACACACGTCACACATTTCCCTCTCCTGTACACTCGTCACACACTTCCGTCTCCTGTACACACATTACACACTTCCCTATCCTGTACACACATCACACATTTCCCTCTCCTGTACACTCGTCACACACTTCCGTCTCCTGTACACACATTACACACTTCCCACTCCCGTACACACATCACACATTTCCCTCTCCTGTGCACACATTACACACCTACGTCTCCTGTACACACATTACACACTTCCCTCTCCTGTACACAAGTCACACACTTCCCTCTCCTGTACACATGTTGCACACTTCCCTCTCCTGTACACATGGCACACATTTCCCTCTCCTGTACACACATTACACACTTCCGTCTACTGTACACACATTACACACTTCCCTCTCCTGTACACACATTACACACTTCCGTCTCCTGTACACACATTACACACTTCCCTCTCCTGTACACACGTCACACATTTCCCTCTCCTGTACACACGTCACACATTTCCCTCTCCTGTACACACATTACACACTTCCCTCTCGATGTACACACGTCACACACATCCCTCTCCTGTAAACTCGTCACAGACTTCTGTCTCCTGTACACAGGTGACACACTTCCCTCTCCTGTACAAACGTCACACACTTCCCTCTCCTGTACACTCGTCACACATTTCCCTCTTCGGTACACTCATCACACACTTACCTCTCCTGTACACTCGTCACACATTTCCCTCTCCTGTACACACGTTACACATTTCCCTCTCCTGTACACACATTACAACCTTCTGTCTCCTGTACACACGTCACACATTACCCTCTCCTGTACACATGTCACACACTTCCCTCTCCTGTACACATGTTGCACAATTCCCTCTCATGTACACACGTCACACATTTCCCTCTCCTGTACACACATCACACACTTCCCTCTCCTGTACACACATTACACACTTCCGTCTCCTATACACACGTTACACACTTCCCTCTCCTGTACACACGTCACACACTTCCCTCTCCTGTACACACGTCACACATTTCCCTCTCCTGTACACACATTACACACTTCCCTCTCCTGTACACACGTCACACACATCCCTCTCCTGTACACTCGTCACACACTTCTGTCTCCTGTACACACATCACACATTTCCCTCTCCTGTACACACATTACACACTTCTGTCTCCTGTACACACGTCACACATTTCCCTCTCCTGTACACACATTACACACTTCTGTCTCCTGTACACACGTCACATACTTCCCTCTCCTGTACACACATCACACATTTTCCTCTCCTGTACACTCGTCACACACTTCCCTCTCCTGAACACACGTCACACACTTCCCTCTGCTGTACACACATCACACATTTCCCTCTCCTGTACACTCGCCACACACTTACCTCTCCTATACACACGTCACACACTTCCCTCTGCAGTACACACGTCACACACTTCCCTCTCCTGTACACACATTACACACTTCTGTCTCCTGTACACACGTCACACATTTCCCTCTCCTGTACACACATCACACACTTCCCTCTCCTGTACACACATCACACATTACCCTGTCCTGTACACACGTCAAACATTTCCCTCTCCTGTACACACGTCACACATTTCCCTCTCCTGTACACACATCACACACTTCCCTCTACTGTACACACATCACACATTTCCCTCTCCTGTACACACGTCACACACTTCCCTCTCCTGTACACACGTCACACATTTCCCTCTCCTGTACACACGTCACACATTTCCCACTCCTGTACACACATTACACCCTTCTGTCTCCTGTACACACATCACACATTTACCTCTCCTGTATACGCATTACACACTTCCCCCTCCTGTACACACGTCACACACTTCCCTCTCCTGTACACACATCACACATTACCCTCTCCTGTACACACGTCACACATTTCCCTCTCCTGTACACACGTCACACATTTCCCTCTCCTGTACACACATCACACACTTCCCTCTACTGTACACACATCACACATTTCCCTCTCCTATACACACGTCACACACTTCCCTCTCCTGTACACACGTCACACATTTCCCTCTCCTGTACACACATTACACCCTTCTGTCTCCTGTACACACATCACACATTTACCTCTCCTGTATACGCATTACACACTTCCCCCTCCTGTACACACGTCACACACTTCCCTCTCCTGTACACACGTCACACACATCCCTCTCCTGTACACTCGTCACACTCTTCTGTCTCCTGTACACACGTCACACATTTCCCTCTCCTGTACACACATTACACACTTCCCTCTCCTGTACACACGTCACACATTTCCCTCTCCTGTACACACGTCACACATTTCCCTCTCCTGTACACACATTACATACTTCTGCCTCTTGTACACACGTCACACATTTACATCTCCTGTATACACATTACATACTTCCCCCTCCTGTACACACGTCACACATTACCCTCTCCTGTACACATGTCACACACTTCCCTCTCCTGTACACATGTTGCACAATTCCCTCTCCTGTACACACGTCACACATTTCCCTCTCCTGTACACACGTCACACACATCCCTCTCCTGTACACTCGTCACACACTTCTGTCTCCTATACACACGTCACACATTTCCCTCTCCTGTACACACATTACACACTTCTGTCTCCTGTACACACGTCACACATTTCCCTCTCCTGTACACACATTACACACTTCTGTCTCCTGTACACACGTCACACATTTCCCTCTCCTGTACACACGTCACACATTTCCCTCTCCTGTACACACATCACACACTTCCCTCTCCTGTACACACATCACACATTTCCCTCTCCTGAACACACGTCACACACTTCCCTCTCCTGTACACATGTCACACATTTCCCTCTCCTGTACACACGTCACACATTTCCCCCTCCTGTACACACATTACACCCTTCTGTCTCCTGCACACACATCACACATTTACCTCTCCTGTATACGCATTACACACTTCCCCCTCCTGTACACACGTCACACACTTCCCTCTCCTGTACACACGTCACACACATCCCTCTCCTGTACACTCGTCACACACTTCTGTCTCCTGTACACACGTCACACATTTCCCTCTCCTGTACACACATTACACACTTCCCTCTCCTGTACACACGTCACACATTTCCCTCTCCTGTACACACATCACACATTACCCTCTCCTGTACACACGCCACACATTTCCCTCTCCTGTACACACATTACACACTTCTGTCTCCTGTACACACTTCACACACTTCCCTCTCCTGTACACACGTCACACACTTCCCTCTCCTGTACACTCATCACACATTTCCCTCTCCTGTACACTCGTCACACACTACCCGCTCCTGTACAGACGTCACACACTTCCCTCTCCTGTACACACGTCACACACTTCCCTCTCCTGTACACACGTCACACATTTCCCTCTCCTGTACACACGTCACACACTTCCCTCTCCCGTACACACGTCACACATTTCCCTCTCCTGTACACACGTCACACATTTCCCTCTCCTGTACACAGATCACACACTTCCCTCTACTGTACACACATCACACATTTCCCTCTCCTGTACACACGTCACACACTTCCCTCTCCTGTACACACATCACACATTTCCCTCTCCTGTACACACGTCACACATTTCCCATCCTGTACACACATTACACCCTTCTGTCTCCTGTACACACATCACACATTTACCTCTCCTGTATACACATTACACACTTCCCCCTCCTGTACACACGTCACACACTTCCCTCTCTTGTACACACGTCACACACATCCCTCTCCTGTACACTCGTCACACACTTCTGTCTCCTGTACACACATCACACATTTCCCTCTCCTGTACACACATTACACACTTCCCTCTCGTATACACACGTCACACATTTCCCACTCCTGTACACACGTCACACACTTCCCTCTCCTGTACACACGTCACACATTTCCCTCTCCTGTACACACATTACATACGTCTGTCTCCTGTACACACATCACACATTTCCCTCTCCTGTACACACATTACACACTTCCCTCTCCTGTACACACGTCACACATTTCCCTCTCCTGTACACACATTACATACTTCCCCCTCCTGTACACACGTCACACATTTCCCTCTCCTGTACACATGTCACACACTTCCCACTCCTGTACACACATCACACATTTCTCTCTCCTGTACACACATCACACACTTCCCTCTCCTGTACACACGTCACACTTTTCCCTCTCCTGTAAACTCGTCACAGACTTCTGTCTCCTGTACACAGGTGACACACTTCCCTCTCCTGTACAAACGTCACACACTTCCCTCTCCTGTACACTCGTCACACATTTCCCTCTTCGGTACACTCATCACACACTTACCTCTCCTGTACACTCGTCACACATTTCCCTCTCCTGTACACACGTTACACATTTCCCTCTCCTGTACACACATTACAACCTTCTGTCTCCTGTACACACGTCACACATTACCCTCTCCTGTACACATGTCACACACTTCCCTCTCCTGTACACATGTTGCACAATTCCCTCTCATGTACACACGTCACACATTTCCCTCTCCTGTACACACATCACACACTTCCCTCTCCTGTACACACATTACACACTTCCGTCTCCTATACACACGTTACACACTTCCCTCTCCTGTACACACGTCACACACTTCCCTCTCCTGTACACACGTCACACATTTCCCTCTCCTGTACACACATTACACACTTCCCTCTCCTGTACACACGTCACACACATCCCTCTCCTGTACACTCGTCACACACTTCTGTCTCCTGTACACACATCACACATTTCCCTCTCCTGTACACACATTACACACTTCTGTCTCCTGTACACACGTCACACATTTCCCTCTCCTGTACACACATTACACACTTCTGTCTCCTGTACACACGTCACATACTTCCCTCTCCTGTACACACATCACACATTTTCCTCTCCTGTACACTCGTCACACACTTCCCTCTCCTGAACACACGTCACACACTTCCCTCTGCTGTACACACATCACACATTTCCCTCTCCTGTACACTCGCCACACACTTACCTCTCCTATACACACGTCACACACTTCCCTCTGCAGTACACACGTCACACACTTCCCTCTCCTGTACACACATTACACACTTCTGTCTCCTGTACACACGTCACACATTTCCCTCTCCTGTACACACATCACACACTTCCCTCTCCTGTACACACATCACACATTACCCTGTCCTGTACACACGTCAAACATTTCCCTCTCCTGTACACACGTCACACATTTCCCTCTCCTGTACACACATCACACACTTCCCTCTACTGTACACACATCACACATTTCCCTCTCCTGTACACACGTCACACACTTCCCTCTCCTGTACACACGTCACACATTTCCCTCTCCTGTACACACGTCACACATTTCCCACTCCTGTACACACATTACACCCTTCTGTCTCCTGTACACACATCACACATTTACCTCTCCTGTATACGCATTACACACTTCCCCCTCCTGTACACACGTCACACACTTCCCTCTCCTGTACACACATCACACATTACCCTCTCCTGTACACACGTCACACATTTCCCTCTCCTGTACACACGTCACACATTTCCCTCTCCTGTACACACATCACACACTTCCCTCTACTGTACACACATCACACATTTCCCTCTCCTATACACACGTCACACACTTCCCTCTCCTGTACACACGTCACACATTTCCCTCTCCTGTACACACATTACACCCTTCTGTCTCCTGTACACACATCACACATTTACCTCTCCTGTATACGCATTACACACTTCCCCCTCCTGTACACACGTCACACACTTCCCTCTCCTGTACACACGTCACACACATCCCTCTCCTGTACACTCGTCACACTCTTCTGTCTCCTGTACACACGTCACACATTTCCCTCTCCTGTACACACATTACACACTTCCCTCTCCTGTACACACGTCACACATTTCCCTCTCCTGTACACACGTCACACATTTCCCTCTCCTGTACACACATTACATACTTCTGCCTCTTGTACACACGTCACACATTTACATCTCCTGTATACACATTACATACTTCCCCCTCCTGTACACACGTCACACATTACCCTCTCCTGTACACATGTCACACACTTCCCTCTCCTGTACACATGTTGCACAATTCCCTCTCCTGTACACACGTCACACATTTCCCTCTCCTGTACACACGTCACACACATCCCTCTCCTGTACACTCGTCACACACTTCTGTCTCCTATACACACGTCACACATTTCCCTCTCCTGTACACACATTACACACTTCTGTCTCCTGTACACACGTCACACATTTCCCTCTCCTGTACACACATTACACACTTCTGTCTCCTGTACACACGTCACACATTTCCCTCTCCTGTACACACGTCACACATTTCCCTCTCCTGTACACACATCACACACTTCCCTCTCCTGTACACACATCACACATTTCCCTCTCCTGAACACACGTCACACACTTCCCTCTCCTGTACACATGTCACACATTTCCCTCTCCTGTACACACGTCACACATTTCCCCCTCCTGTACACACATTACACCCTTCTGTCTCCTGCACACACATCACACATTTACCTCTCCTGTATACGCATTACACACTTCCCCCTCCTGTACACACGTCACACACTTCCCTCTCCTGTACACACGTCACACACATCCCTCTCCTGTACACTCGTCACACACTTCTGTCTCCTGTACACACGTCACACATTTCCCTCTCCTGTACACACATTACACACTTCCCTCTCCTGTACACACGTCACACATTTCCCTCTCCTGTACACACATCACACATTACCCTCTCCTGTACACACGCCACACATTTCCCTCTCCTGTACACACATTACACACTTCTGTCTCCTGTACACACTTCACACACTTCCCTCTCCTGTACACACGTCACACACTTCCCTCTCCTGTACACTCATCACACATTTCCCTCTCCTGTACACTCGTCACACACTACCCGCTCCTGTACAGACGTCACACACTTCCCTCTCCTGTACACACGTCACACACTTCCCTCTCCTGTACACACGTCACACATTTCCCTCTCCTGTACACACGTCACACACTTCCCTCTCCCGTACACACGTCACACATTTCCCTCTCCTGTACACACGTCACACATTTCCCTCTCCTGTACACAGATCACACACTTCCCTCTACTGTACACACATCACACATTTCCCTCTCCTGTACACACGTCACACACTTCCCTCTCCTGTACACACATCACACATTTCCCTCTCCTGTACACACGTCACACATTTCCCATCCTGTACACACATTACACCCTTCTGTCTCCTGTACACACATCACACATTTACCTCTCCTGTATACACATTACACACTTCCCCCTCCTGTACACACGTCACACACTTCCCTCTCTTGTACACACGTCACACACATCCCTCTCCTGTACACTCGTCACACACTTCTGTCTCCTGTACACACATCACACATTTCCCTCTCCTGTACACACATTACACACTTCCCTCTCGTATACACACGTCACACATTTCCCACTCCTGTACACACGTCACACACTTCCCTCTCCTGTACACACGTCACACATTTCCCTCTCCTGTACACACATTACATACGTCTGTCTCCTGTACACACATCACACATTTCCCTCTCCTGTACACACATTACACACTTCCCTCTCCTGTACACACGTCACACATTTCCCTCTCCTGTACACACATTACATACTTCCCCCTCCTGTACACACGTCACACATTTCCCTCTCCTGTACACATGTCACACACTTCCCACTCCTGTACACACATCACACATTTCTCTCTCCTGTACACACATCACACACTTCCCTCTCCTGTACACACGTCACACTTTTCCCTCTCCTGTACACACATTACACAATTCTGTCTCCTGTACACACGTCACACATTTCCCTCTCCTGTACACACATCACACACTTCCCTCTCCTGTACACACATCACACATTACCCTCTCCTGTACACACGTCACACATTTCCCTCTCCTGTACAGACGTCACACATTTCCCTCTCCTGTACACACATCACACACTTCCCTCTGCTGTACACACATCACACATTTCCCTCTCCTGTACACACATTACACACTTCCCCCTCCTGTACACACGTCACACAGTACACTCTCCTGTACACAGGTCACACACTTCCCTCTCCTGTACATACGTCACACACTTCCCTCTCCTGTACACACGTCACACATTTCCCTCTCCTGTACACACGTCACACACATCCCTCTCCTGTACACTCGTCACACACTTCTGTCTCCTGTACACACGTCACACATTTCCCTCTCCTGTACACACATTACACACTTCCCTCTCCTGTACACACGTCACACATTTCCCTCTCCTGTACACACATCACACACTTCCAACTCCTGTACACACATCACACACTTCCCTCTCCTGTACACACGTCACACACTTCCCTCTCCTGTACACTCGTCACACATTTCCCTCTCCTTTGATGGAAACACGCAGTCACCTGCAGCTCACTGGAGGAAATTTGATGGAAACACGCAGTCACCTGCAGCTCACTGCAGGAAACGTGATGGAAACACGCAGTCACCTGCAGCTCACTGGAGGAAATGTGACGGAAACACACAGTCACCTGCAGCTCACTGGAGGAAATGTGACGGAAACACGCAGTCACCTGCAGCTCACTGGAGGAAACGTGATGGAAACACGCAGACACCTGCAGCTCACTGGAGGAAACGAGATGGAAACACGCAGTCACCTGCAGCTCACTGGAGGAAACGCCATGGAAACACGCAGTCACCTGCAGCTCACTGGAGGAAACGCCATGGAAACACGCAGTCACCTGCAGCTCTCTGGAGGAAACGCGAGGGAAACACGCAGTCACCTGCAGCTCACTGGAGGAAACTTGACGGAATCACGCAGTAACCTGCAGCTCACTGGAGGAAACGTGACGGAAACACGCAGTCACCTGCAGCTCACTGGAGGAAACGTGACGGAAACACGCAGTCACCTACAGCTCACTGAAGGAAACCTGACGGAATCACGCAGTCACCTGCAGCTCACTGGAGGAAACGTGACAGAAACACGCAGTCACCTGCAGCTCACTGGAGGAAACGTGACGGAAACACGCAGTCACCTGCAGCTCACTGGAGGAAACGTGACGGAAACACGCAGTCACCTGCAGCTCACTGCAGGAAACGTGACGGAAACACGCAGTCACCTGCAGCTCACTGCAGGAAACGTGACAGAAACACGCAGTCACCTGCAGCTGACTGGAGGAATCGTGACGGAAACACGCAGTCACCTGCAGCTCACTGGAGGAAACGCCATGGAAACACGCAGTCACCTGCAGCTCACTGGAGGAAACTTGACGGAATCACGCAGTAACCTGCAGCTCACTGGAGGAAACGTGACGGAAACACGCAGTCACCTGCAGCTCACTGGAGGAAACGTGACGGAAACACGCAGTCACCTGCAGCTCACTGAAGGAAACCTGACGGAATCACGCAGTCACCTTCAGCTCACTGGAGGAAACGTGACGGAAACACGCAGTCACCTGCAGCTCACTGGAGGAAACGTGACGGAAACACGCAGTCACCTGCAGCTCACTGGAGGAAACGTGACGGAAACACGCAGTCACCTGCAGCTCACTGCAGGAAACGTGACGGAAACACGCAGTCACCTGCAGCTCACTGCAGGAAACGTGACAGAAACACGCAGTCACCTGCAGCTCACTGGAGGAATCGTGAAGGAAACACGCAGTCACCTGCAGCTCACTGGAGGAAACGCCATGGAAACACGCAGTCACCTGCAGCTCACTGGAGGAAACGCCATGGTAACACGCAGTCACCTGCAGCTCTCTGGAGGAAACGCGAGGGAAACACGCAGTAACCTGCAGCTCACTAGAGGAAACGTGACGGAAACACGCAGTCACCTGCAGCTCACTGAAGGAAACGTGACGGAATCACGCAGTCATCTGCAGCTCACTGGTGGAAACGTGACGGAAACACGCAGTCACCTGCAGCTCACTGGAGGAAACGTGACGGAAACACGCAGTCACCTGCAGCTCACTGCAGGAAACGTGACGGAAACACGCAGTCACCTGCAGCTCACTGCAGGAAACGTGACGGAAACACGCAGTCACCTGCAGCTCACTGGAGGAAACGTGACGGAAACACGCAGTCACCTGCAGCTCACTGCAGGAAACGTGATGGAAACACGCAGTCACCTGCAGCTCACTGGAGGAAACGTAATGGAAACACGCTGTCACCTGCAGCTCACTAGAGGAAACGCGATGGAAACACGCAATCAACTGAAGCTCACTGGAGGAAATGCTATGGAAACACGCAGTCACCTGCAGCTCACTGGAGGAAACGTGACGGAAACACGCAGTCACCTGCTGCTCACTGGAGGAAAGGTGATGGAAACATGCTGTCACCTGCAGCTCACTTGAGGAAACGCGATGGAAACACGCAATCACCTGAAGCTCACTGGAGGAAACGTGACGGAAACACGCAGTCACCTGCAGCTCACTGGAGGAAACATGACGGAAAAACGCAGTCACCTGCAGCTCACCAGAGGAAACATGATGGAAACATGCAGTCACCTGCAACTTACTGCAGGAAACGTGACAGAAGACGCAGTCACCTGCAGCTCACTGGAGGAAACGTGATGGAAACACGCAGTCAACTGCAGCTCACTGGAGGAAACGTGATGGAAAGACGCAGTCACCTGCAGCTCACAGGAGGAAACGTGACGGAATCACGCAGTCACCTGCAGCTCACTGGAGGAAACGTGACGGAAACACGCAGTCACCTGCAGCTGACTGCAGGAAACGTGACGGAAACACGCAGTCACCTGCAGCTCACAGGAGGAAACGTGACGGAATCACGCAGTCACCTGCAGCTCACTGGAGGAAACGTGACGGAAACACGCAGTCACCTGCAGCTCACTGCAGGAAACGTGACGGAAACACGCAGTCACCTGCAGCTCACTGGAGGAAACGTGACGGAAACACGCAGTCACCTGCAGCTCACTGGAGGAAACGTGACGGAAACACGCAGTCACCTGCAGCTCACCGGAGGAAACATGACGGAAAAACGCAGTCACCTGCAGCTCACCAGAGGAAACATGATGGAAACATGCAGTCACCTGCAACTTACTGCAGGAAACGTGACAGAAGACGCAGTCACCTGCAGCTCACTGGAGGAAACGTGATGGAAACACGCAGTCAACTGCAGCTCACTGGAGGAAACGTGATGGAAAGACGCAGTCACCTGCAGCTCACAGGAGGAAACGTGACGGAATCACGCAGTCACCTGCAGCTCACTGGAGGAAACGTGACGGAAACACGCAGTCACCTGCAGCTCACTGCAGAAAACGTGACGGAAACACGCAGTCACCTGCAGCTCACAGGAGGAAACGTGACGGAATCACGCAGTCACTTGCAGCTCACTGGAGGAAACGTGACGGAAACACGCAGTCACCTGCAGCTCACTGCAGGAAACGTGACGGAAACACGCAGTCACCTGCAGCTCACTGCAGGAAACGTGACGGAAACACGCAGTGACCTGCAGCTCACTGGAGGAAACGCCATGGAAACACGCAGTCACCTGCAGCTCACTGGAGGAAACGAGATGGAAACACGCAGTCACCTGCAGCTCCCTGGAGGAAACGCCATGGAAACACGCAGTTCCCTGCAGCTCTCTGGAGGAAACGCGAGGGAAACACGCTGTCACCTGCAGCTCACTGGAGGAAACGCGATGGAAACACGCAATTACCTGAAGCTCACTGGAGGAAACGCGATGGAAACACGCAGTCACCTGCAGCTCACTGGAGGAAATGTGATGGAAACACGGAGTCAGCTGCAGCTCACTGGAGGAAACGTGATGGAAACACGAAGTCACCTGCAGCTCACTGCAGGAAACATGATGGAAACACGCAGTCACCTGCAGCTCACTGGAGGAAACGTGATGGAAACACGCAGTCAGCTGCAGCTCACTGGAGGAAACGTGACGGAAACACGCAGTCACCTGCAGCTCACTGGAGGAAACGTGACGGAAACACGCAGTCACCTGCAGCTCACTGGAGGAAACGTGACGGAAACACGCAGTCACCTGCAGCTCACAGCAGGAAACGTGACGGAAACACGCATTCACCTGCAGCTCACTGGAGGAAACGTGATGGAAACACGCAATCACCTGCATCCCATTGGAGGAAATGTGATGGAAACACGCAGTTACCTGCATCACACTGGAGGAAACGTGACGGAAACAAGCAGTCACCTGCAGCTCACTGTAGGAAACGTGACGGAAACACGCAGTCACCTGCAGCTCACTGGAGGAAACGTGACGGAAACACGCAGTCACCTGCAGCTCACTGGAGGAAACATGACGGAAAAACGCAGTCACCTGCAGCTCACCAGAGGAAACATGATGGAAACATGCAGTCACCTGCAACTTACTGCAGGAAACGTGACAGAAGACGCAGTCACCTGCAGCTCACTGGAGGAAACGTGATGGAAACACGCAGTCAACTGCAGCTCACTGAAGGAAACGTGATGGAAACACGCAGTCACCTGCAGCTCACAGGAGGAAACGTGACGGAATCACGCAGTCACCTGCAGCTCACTGGAGGAAACGTGACGGAAACACGCAGTCACCTGCAGCTCACAGGAGGAAACGTGACGGAAACACGCAGTCACCTGCAGCTCACAGGAGGAAACGTGACGGAATCACGCAGTCACCTGCAGCTCACTGGAGGAAACGTGACGGAAACACGCAGTCACCTGCAGCTCACTGCAGGAAACGTGACGGAAACACGCAGTCACCTGCAGCTCACCGGAGGAAACGTGACGGAAACACGCAGTCACCTGCAGCTCACTGGAGGAAACGTGACGGAAACACGCAGTCACCTGCAGCTCACTGGACGAAACGTGACGGAAACACGCAGTCACCTGCAGCTCACTGGAGGAAACATGACGGAAAAACGCAGTCACCTGCAGCTCACCAGAGGAAACATGATGGAAACATGCAGTCACCTGCAACTTACTGCAGGAAACGTGACAGAAGACGCAGTCACCTGCAGCTCACTGGAGGAAACGTGATGGAAACACGCAGTCACCTGCAGCTCACAGGAGGAAACGTGACGGAATCACGCAGTCACCTGCAGCTCACTGGAGGAAACGTGACGGAAACACGCAGTCACCTGCAGCTCACTGCTGGAAACGTGACGGAAACACGCAGTCACCTGCAGCTCACAGGAGGAAACGTGACGGAATCACGCAGTCACCTGCAGCTCACTGGAGGAAACGTGACGGAAACACGCAGTCACCTGCAGCTCACTGCAGGAAACGTGACGGAAACACGCAGTCACCTGCAGCTCACTGGAGGAAACGTGACGGAAACACGCAGTCACCTGCAGCTCACTGGAGGAAACGTGACGGAAACACGCAGTCACCTGCAGCTCACTGCAGGAAACGTGACGGAAACACGCAGTCACCTGCAGCTCACTGGAGGAAACGCCATGGAAACATGCAGTCACCTGCAGCTCACTGGAGGAAACGAGATGGAAACACGCAGTCACCTGCAGCTCACTGGAGGAAACGCCATGGAAACACGCAGTCACCTGCAGCTCACTGGAGGAAACGCCATGGAAACACACAGTCCCCTGCAGCTCTCTGGAGGAAACGCGAGGGAAACACGCTGTCACCTGCAGCTCACTGGAGGAAACGCGATGGAAACACGCAATTACCTGAAGCTCACTGGAGGAAACGCGATGGAAACACGCAGTCACCTGCAGCTCACTGGAGGAAATGTGATGGAAACACGGAGTCAGCTGCAGCTCACTGGAGGAAACGTGATGGAAACACGAAGTCACCTGCATCTCACTGCAGGAAACATGATGGAAACACGCAGTCACCTGCAGCTCACTGGAGGAAACGTGATGGAAACACG
Organism: Hemitrygon akajei; assembly: GCF_048418815.1. Lineage (NCBI taxonomy): Eukaryota > Metazoa > Chordata > Chondrichthyes > Myliobatiformes > Dasyatidae > Hemitrygon > Hemitrygon akajei. The sequence goes on along the minus strand of NC_133148.1, from coordinate 11,401,991 downwards.
CAGTCAGCTGCAGCTCACTGGAGGAAACGTGATGGAAACACGCTGTCACCTGCAGCTCACTGGAGGAAATGCGATGGAAACACGCAATCACCTGAAGCTCACTGGAGGAAACGCGATGGAAACACGCAGTCACCTGCAGCTCACTGGAGGAAACGTGATGGAATCACGGAGTCACCTGCAGCTCACTGGAGGAAACGTGATGGAAACACGCAGTCACCTGCAGCTCACTGGAGGAAACGCAATGGAAACACGCAGACACCTGCAGCTCACTGGAGGAAACGTGACGGAAACACGCAATCACCTGCAGCTCACTGGAGGAAATGTGATGGAAACACGCAGTCACCTGTAGCTCACTGGAGAAAACGTGACGGAAACACGCAGTCACCTGCAGCTCACTGGAGGAAATGTGATGGAAACACGCAGTCACCTGAAGCTCACTGGCGGAAACGTGACGGAAACACGCAGTCACCTGCAGCTCACTGGAGGAAACGTGATGGAAACACGCAGTCACCTGCAGCTCACTAGAGGAAAAGTGATGGAAATACGCAGTCACCTGCAGCTCACTGGAGGAAACGTGATGGAAACACGCAGTCAGCTGCAGCTCAGTGGAGGAAACGTGATGGAAACACGCAGACACGTGCAGCTCACTGCAGGAAACGTGACGGAAAGACGCAGTCACCTGCAGCTCACTGGAGGAAATTTGATGGAAACACGCAGTCACCTGCAGCTCACTTGAGGAAATTTGATGGAAACACGCAGTCACCTGCAGCTCACTGGAGGATATTTGATGGAAACACGCAGTCACCTGCAGCTCACTGCAGGAAACGTGACGGAAACACGCAGTCACCTGCAGCTCACTGGAGGAAATGTGACGGAAACACGCAGTCACCTGCAGCTCACTGGAGGAAACGTGATGGAAACACGCAGTCAGCTGCAGCTCACTGGAGGAAACGTGATGGAAACACGCTGTCACCTGCAGCTCACTGGAGGAAATGCGATGGAAACACGCAATCACCTGAAGCTCACTGGAGGAAACGCGATGGAAACACGCAGTCACCTGCAGCTCACTGGAGGAAACGTGATGGAATCACGGAGTCACCTGCAGCTCACTGGAGGAAACGAGATGGAAACACGCAGTCACCTGCAGCTCACTGGAGGAAACGCCATGGAAACACGCAGTCACCTGCAGCTCACTGGAGGAAACGCCATGGAAACACGCAGTCACCTGCAGCTCACTGCAGGAAACGTGACGGAAACACGCAGTCACCTGTAGCTCACTGCAGGAAACGTGACGGAAACACGCAGTCACCTGCAGCTCACTTCAGGAAACGTGATGGAAACACGCAGTCACCTGCAGCTCACTGGAGGAAACGTGATGGAAACACGCTGTCACCTGCAGCTCACTGGAGAAAATGCGTTGGAAACACGCAATCACCTGAAGCTCATTGGAGGAAATGCTATGGAAACACACAGTCACCTGCAGCTCACTGGAGGAAACGCTATGGAAACACGCAGTCACCTGCAGCTCACTGGAGGAAATGTGATGGAAACACGGATTCACCTGCAGCTCACTGGAGGAAATTTGATGGAAACACGCAGTCACCTGCAACTCACTGGAGGAAAGGTGATGGAAACACGCAGTCACCTGCAGCTCACAGGAGGAAACGTGACGGAAATACGCAGTCACCTGCAGCTCACTGGAGGAAACGTGACGGAAACACGCAGTCCCCCGCAGCTCACTGCAGGAAACGTGACGGAAACACGCAGTCACCTGCAGCTCACTGGAGGAAACGTGATGGAAACACGCAGTCAGCTGCAGCTCACTGGAGGAAACGTGATGGAAACACTCAGTCACCTGCTGCTCACTGGAGGAAATGCGATGGAAACACGCAGTCACCTGCAGCTCACTGGAGGAAATGCGATGGAAAGACGCAGTCACCTGCAGCTCACTGGAGGAAACATGATGGAAATACGCAGTCACCTGCAGCTCACTGGAGGAAACATGACGGAAACACGCAGTCACCTGCAGCTCACTGGAGGAAACGTGACGGAAACACGCAGTCACCTGCAGCTCACTGCAGGAAACGTGACGGAAACACGCAGTCACCTGCAGCTCACTGGAGGAAACGTGATGGAAACACGCAGTCAGCTGCAGCTCACTGGAGGAAACGTGATGGAAACACGCAGACACCTGCAGCTCACTGGAGGAAACGAGTTGGAAACACGAAGTCACCTGCAGCTCACTGCAGGAAACATGATGGAAACACGCAGTCACCTGCAGCTCACTGGAGGAAACGTGATGGAAACACGCAGTCAGCTGCAGCTCACTGGAGGAAACGTGATGGAAACACGCTGTCACCTGCAGCTCACTGGAGGAAATGCGATGGAAACACGCAATCACCTGAAGCTCACTGGAGGAAACGCGATGGAAACACGCAGTCACCTGCAGCTCACTGGAGGAAACGTGATGGAATCACGGAGTCACCTGCAGCTCACTGGAGGAAACGTGATGGAAACACGCAGTCACCTGCAGCTCACTGGAGGAAACGTGACGGAAACACGCAGTCACCTACAGCTCACTGAAGGAAACCTGACGGAATCACGCAGTCACCTGCAGCTCACTGGAGGAAACGTGACAGAAACACGCAGTCACCTGCAGCTCACTGGAGGAAACGTGACGGAAACACGCAGTCACCTGCAGCTCACTGGAGGAAACGTGACGGAAACACGCAGTCACCTGCAGCTCACTGCAGGAAACGTGACGGAAACACGCAGTCACCTGCAGCTCACTGCAGGAAACGTGACAGAAACACGCAGTCACCTGCAGCTGACTGGAGGAATCGTGACGGAAACACGCAGTCACCTGCAGCTCACTGGAGGAAACGCCATGGAAACACGCAGTCACCTGCAGCTCACTGGAGGAAACTTGACGGAATCACGCAGTAACCTGCAGCTCACTGGAGGAAACGTGACGGAAACACGCAGTCACCTGCAGCTCACTGGAGGAAACGTGACGGAAACACGCAGTCACCTGCAGCTCACTGAAGGAAACCTGACGGAATCACGCAGTCACCTTCAGCTCACTGGAGGAAACGTGACAGAAACACGCAGTCACCTGCAGCTCACTGGAGGAAACGTGACGGAAACACGCAGTCACCTGCAGCTCACTGGAGGAAACGTGACGGAAACACGCAGTCACCTGCAGCTCACTGCAGGAAACGTGACGGAAACACGCAGTCACCTGCAGCTCACTGCAGGAAACGTGACAGAAACACGCAGTCACCTGCAGCTCACTGGAGGAATCGTGACGGAAACACGCAGTCACCTGCAGCTCACTGGAGGAAACGCCATGGAAACACGCAGTCACCTGCAGCTCACTGGAGGAAACGCCATGGTAACACGCAGTCACCTGCAGCTCTCTGGAGGAAACGCGAGGGAAACACGCAGTCACCTGCAGCTCACTGCAGGAAACGTGACGGAAACACGCAGTCACCTGCAGCTCACTGGAGGAAACGTGACGGAAACACGCTGTCACCTGCAGCTCACTGCAGGAAACGTGATGGAAACACGCAGTCACCTGCAGCTCACTGGAGGAAACGTAATGGAAACACGCTGTCACCTGCAGCTCACTAGAGGAAACGCGATGGAAACACGCAATCAACTGAAGCTCACTGGAGGAAATGCTATGGAAACACGCAGTCACCTGCAGCTCACTGGAGGAAACGTGACGGAAACACGCAGTCACCTGCTGCTCACTGGAGGAAAGGTGATGGAAACACGCTGTCACCTGCAGCTCACTTGAGGAAACGCGATGGAAACACGCAATCACCTGAAGCTCACTGGAGGAAACGTGACGGAAACACGCAGTCACCTGCAGCTCACTGGAGGAAACATGACGGAAAAACGCAGTCACCTGCAGCTCACCAGAGGAAACATGATGGAAACATGCAGTCACCTGCAACTTACTGCAGGAAACGTGACAGAAGACGCAGTCACCTGCAGCTCACTGGAGGAAACGTGATGGAAACACGCAGTCAACTGCAGCTCACTGGAGGAAACGTGATGGAAAGACGCAGTCACCTGCAGCTCACAGGAGGAAACGTGACGGAATCACGCAGTCACCTGCAGCTCACTGGAGGAAACGTGACGGAAACACGCAGTCACCTGCAGCTGACTGCAGGAAACGTGACGGAAACACGCAGTCACCTGCAGCTCACAGGAGGAAACGTGACGGAATCACGCAGTCACCTGCAGCTCACTGGAGGAAACGTGACGGAAACACGCAGTCACCTGCAGCTCACTGCAGGAAACGTGACGGAAACACGCAGTCACCTGCAGCTCACTGGAGGAAACGTGACGGAAACACGCAGTCACCTGCAGCTCACTGGAGGAAACGTGACGGAAACACGCAGTCACCTGCAGCTCACCGGAGGAAACATGACGGAAAAACGCAGTCACCTGCAGCTCACCAGAGGAAACATGATGGAAACATGCAGTCACCTGCAACTTACTGCAGGAAACGTGACAGAAGACGCAGTCACCTGCAGCTCACTGGAGGAAACGTGATGGAAACACGCAGTCAACTGCAGCTCACTGGAGGAAACGTGATGGAAAGACGCAGTCACCTGCAGCTCACAGGAGGAAACGTGACGGAATCACGCAGTCACCTGCAGCTCACTGGAGGAAACGTGACGGAAACACGCAGTCACCTGCAGCTCACTGCAGAAAACGTGACGGAAACACGCAGTCACCTGCAGCTCACAGGAGGAAACGTGACGGAATCACGCAGTCACTTGCAGCTCACTGGAGGAAACGTGACGGAAACACGCAGTCACCTGCAGCTCACTGCAGGAAACGTGACGGAAACACGCAGTCACCTGCAGCTCACTGCAGGAAACGTGACGGAAACACGCAGTCACCTGCAGCTCACTGGAGGAAACGCCATGGAAACACGCAGTCACCTGCAGCTCACTGGAGGAAACGAGATGGAAACACGCAGTCACCTGCAGCTCCCTGGAGGAAACGCCATGGAAACACGCAGTTCCCTGCAGCTCTCTGGAGGAAACGCGAGGGAAACACGCTGTCACCTGCAGCTCACTGGAGGAAACGCGATGGAAACACGCAATTACCTGAAGCTCACTGGAGGAAACGCGATGGAAACACGCAGTCACCTGCAGCTCACTGGAGGAAATGTGATGGAAACACGGAGTCAGCTGCAGCTCACTGGAGGAAACGTGATGGAAACACGAAGTCACCTGCAGCTCACTGCAGGAAACATGATGGAAACACGCAGTCACCTGCAGCTCACTGGAGGAAACGTGATGGAAACACGCAGTCAGCTGCAGCTCACTGGAGGAAACGTGACGGAAACACGCAGTCACCTGCAGCTCACTGGAGGAAACGTGACGGAAACACGCAGTCACCTGCAGCTCACTGGAGGAAACGTGACGGAAACACGCAGTCACCTGCAGCTCACAGCAGGAAACGTGACGGAAACACGCAGTCACCTGCAGCTCACTGGAGGAAACGTGATGGAAACACGCAATCACCTGCATCCCATTGGAGGAAATGTGATGGAAACACGCAGTTACCTGCATCACACTGGAGGAAACGTGACGGAAACAAGCAGTCACCTGCAGCTCACTGTAGGAAACGTGACGGAAACACGCAGTCACCTGCAGCTCACTGGAGGAAACGTGACGGAAACACGCAGTCACCTGCAGCTCACTGGAGGAAACATGACGGAAAAACGCAGTCACCTGCAGCTCACCAGAGGAAACATGATGGAAACATGCAGTCACCTGCAACTTACTGCAGGAAACGTGACAGAAGACGCAGTCACCTGCAGCTCACTGGAGGAAACGTGATGGAAACACGCAGTCAACTGCAGCTCACTGAAGGAAACGTGATGGAAACACGCAGTCACCTGCAGCTCACAGGAGGAAACGTGACGGAATCACGCAGTCACCTGCAGCTCACTGGAGGAAACGTGACGGAAACACGCAGTCACCTGCAGCTCACAGGAGGAAACGTGACGGAAACACGCAGTCACCTGCAGCTCACAGGAGGAAACGTGACGGAATCACGCAGTCACCTGCAGCTCACTGGAGGAAACGTGACGGAAACACGCAGTCACCTGCAGCTCACTGCAGGAAACGTGACGGAAACACGCAGTCACCTGCAGCTCACCGGAGGAAACGTGACGGAAACACGCAGTCACCTGCAGCTCACTGGAGGAAACGTGACGGAAACACGCAGTCACCTGCAGCTCACTGGACGAAACGTGACGGAAACACGCAGTCACCTGCAGCTCACTGGAGGAAACATGACGGAAAAACGCAGTCACCTGCAGCTCACCAGAGGAAACATGATGGAAACATGCAGTCACCTGCAACTTACTGCAGGAAACGTGACAGAAGACGCAGTCACCTGCAGCTCACTGGAGGAAACGTGATGGAAACACGCAGTCACCTGCAGCTCACAGGAGGAAACGTGACGGAATCACGCAGTCACCTGCAGCTCACTGGAGGAAACGTGACGGAAACACGCAGTCACCTGCAGCTCACTGCTGGAAACGTGACGGAAACACGCAGTCACCTGCAGCTCACAGGAGGAAACGTGACGGAATCACGCAGTCACCTGCAGCTCACTGGAGGAAACGTGACGGAAACACGCAGTGTCCTGCAGCTCACTGCAGGAAACGTGACGGAAACACGCAGTCACCTGCAGCTCACTGGAGGAAACGTGACGGAAACACGCAGTCACCTGCAGCTCACTGGAGGAAACGTGACGGAAACACGCAGTCACCTGCAGCTCACTGCAGGAAACGTGACGGAAACACGCAGTCACCTGCAGCTCACTGGAGGAAACGCCATGGAAACATGCAGTCACCTGCAGCTCACTGGAGGAAACGAGATGGAAACACGCAGTCACCTGCAGCTCACTGGAGGAAACGCCATGGAAACACGCAGTCACCTGCAGCTCACTGGAGGATATTTGATGGAAACACGCAGTCACCTGCAGCTCACTGCAGGAAACGTGACGGAAACACGCAGTCACCTGCAGCTCACTGGAGGAAATGTGACGGAAACACGCAGTCACCTGCAGCTCACTGGAGGAAACGTGATGGAAACACGCAGTCAGCTGCAGCTCACTGGAGGAAACGTGATGGAAACACGCTGTCACCTGCAGCTCACTGGAGGAAATGCGATGGAAACACGCAATCACCTGAAGCTCACTGGAGGAAACGCGATGGAAACACGCAGTCACCTGCAGCTCACTGGAGGAAACGTGATGGAATCACGGAGTCACCTGCAGCTCACTGGAGGAAACGAGATGGAAACACGCAGTCACCTGCAGCTCACTGGAGGAAACGCCATGGAAACACGCAGTCACCTGCAGCTCACTGGAGGAAACGCCATGGAAACACGCAGTCACCTGCAGCTCACTGCAGGAAACGTGACGGAAACACGCAGTCACCTGTAGCTCACTGCAGGAAACGTGACGGAAACACGCAGTCACCTGCAGCTCACTTCAGGAAACGTGATGGAAACACGCAGTCACCTGCAGCTCACTGGAGGAAACGTGATGGAAACACGCTGTCACCTGCAGCTCACTGGAGAAAATGCGTTGGAAACACGCAATCACCTGAAGCTCATTGGAGGAAATGCTATGGAAACACACAGTCACCTGCAGCTCACTGGAGGAAACGCTATGGAAACACGCAGTCACCTGCAGCTCACTGGAGGAAATGTGATGGAAACACGGATTCACCTGCAGCTCACTGGAGGAAATTTGATGGAAACACGCAGTCACCTGCAACTCACTGGAGGAAAGGTGATGGAAACACGCAGTCACCTGCAGCTCACAGGAGGAAACGTGACGGAAATACGCAGTCACCTGCAGCTCACTGGAGGAAACGTGACGGAAACACGCAGTCCCCCGCAGCTCACTGCAGGAAACGTGACGGAAACACGCAGTCACCTGCAGCTCACTGGAGGAAACGTGATGGAAACACGCAGTCAGCTGCAGCTCACTGGAGGAAACGTGATGGAAACACTCAGTCACCTGCTGCTCACTGGAGGAAATGCGATGGGAACACGCAGTCACCTGCAGCTCACTGGAGGAAATGCGATGGAAAGACGCAGTCACCTGCAGCTCACTGGAGGAAACATGATGGAAATACGCAGTCACCTGCAGCTCACTGGAGGAAACATGACGGAAACACGCAGTCACCTGCAGCTCACTGGAGGAAACGTGACGGAAACACGCAGTCACCTGCAGCTCACTGCAGGAAACGTGACGGAAACACGCAGTCACCTGCAGCTCACTGGAGGAAACGTGATGGAAACACGCAGTCAGCTGCAGCTCACTGGAGGAAACGTGATGGAAACACGCAGACACCTGCAGCTCACTGGAGGAAACGAGTTGGAAACACGAAGTCACCTGCAGCTCACTGCAGGAAACATGATGGAAACACGCAGTCACCTGCAGCTCACTGGAGGAAACGTGATGGAAACACGCAGTCAGCTGCAGCTCACTGGAGGAAACGTGATGGAAACACGCTGTCACCTGCAGCTCACTGGAGGAAATGCGATGGAAACACGCAATCACCTGAAGCTCACTGGAGGAAACGCGATGGAAACACGCAGTCACCTGCAGCTCACTGGAGGAAACGTGATGGAATCACGGAGTCACCTGCAGCTCACTGGAGGAAACGTGATGGAAACACGCAGTCACCTGCAGCTCACTGGAGGAAACGTGACGGAAACACGCAGTCACCTACAGCTCACTGAAGGAAACCTGACGGAATCACGCAGTCACCTGCAGCTCACTGGAGGAAACGTGACAGAAACACGCAGTCACCTGCAGCTCACTGGAGGAAACGTGACGGAAACACGCAGTCACCTGCAGCTCACTGGAGGAAACGTGACGGAAACACGCAGTCACCTGCAGCTCACTGCAGGAAACGTGACGGAAACACGCAGTCACCTGCAGCTCACTGCAGGAAACGTGACAGAAACACGCAGTCACCTGCAGCTGACTGGAGGAATCGTGACGGAAACACGCAGTCACCTGCAGCTCACTGGAGGAAACGCCATGGAAACACGCAGTCACCTGCAGCTCACTGGAGGAAACTTGACGGAATCACGCAGTAACCTGCAGCTCACTGGAGGAAACGTGACGGAAACACGCAGTCACCTGCAGCTCACTGGAGGAAACGTGACGGAAACACGCAGTCACCTGCAGCTCACTGAAGGAAACCTGACGGAATCACGCAGTCACCTTCTGCTCACTGGAGGAAACGTGACAGAAACACGCAGTCACCTGCAGCTCACTTGAGGAAACGTGACGGAAACACGCAGTCACCTGCAGCTCACTGGAGGAAACGTGACGGAAACACGCAGTCACCTGCAGCTCACTGCAGGAAACGTGACGGAAACACGCAGTCACCTGCAGCTCACTGCAGGAAACGTGACAGAAACACGCAGTCACCTGCAGCTCACTGGAGGAATCGTGACGGAAACACGCAGTCACCTGCAGCTCACTGGAGGAAACGCCATGGAAACACGCAGTCACCTGCAGCTCACTGGAGGAAACGCCATGGTAACACGCAGTCACCTGCAGCTCTCTGGAGGAAACGCGAGGGAAACACGCAGTAACCTGCAGCTCACTAGAGGAAACGTGACGGAAACACGCAGTCACCTGCAGCTCACTGAAGGAAACGTGACGGAATCACGCAGTCATCTGCAGCTCACTGGTGGAAACGTGACGGAAACACGCAGTCACCTGCAGCTCACTGGAGGAAACGTGACGGAAACACGCAGTCACCTGCAGCTCACTGCAGGAAACGTGACGGAAACACGCAGTCACCTGCAGCTCACTGCAGGAAACGTGACGGAAACACGCAGTCACCTGCAGCTCACTGGAGGAAACGTGACGGAAACACGCAGTCACCTGCAGCTCACTGCAGGAAACGTGATGGAAACACGCAGTCACCTGCAGCTCACTGGAGGAAACGTAATGGAAACACGCTGTCACCTGCAGCTCACTAGAGGAAACGCGATGGAAACACGCAATCAACTGAAGCTCACTGGAGGAAATGCTATGGAAACACGCAGTCACCTGCAGCTCACTGGAGGAAACGTGACGGAAACACGCAGTCACCTGCTGCTCACTGGAGGAAAGGTGATGGAAACACGCTGTCACCTGCAGCTCACTTGAGGAAACGCGATGGAAACACGCAATCACCTGAAGCTCACTGAAGGAAACGTGACGGAAACACGCAGTCACCTGCAGCTCACTGGAGGAAACATGACGGAAAAACGCAGTCACCTGCAGCTCACCAGAGGAAACATGATGGAAACATGCAGTCACCTGCAACTTACTGCAGGAAACGTGACAGAAGACGCAGTCACCTGCAGCTCACTGGAGGAAACGTGATGGAAACACGCAGTCAACTGCAGCTCACTGGAGGAAACGTGATGGAAAGACGCAGTCACCTGCAGCTCACAGGAGGAAACGTGACGGAATCACGCAGTCACCTGCAGCTCACTGGAGGAAACGTGACGGAAACACGCAGTCACCTGCAGCTGACTGCAGGAAACGTGACGGAAACACGCAGTCACCTGCAGCTCACAGGAGGAAACGTGACGGAATCACGCAGTCACCTGCAGCTCACTGGAGGAAACGTGACGGAAACACGCAGTCACCTGCAGCTCACTGCAGGAAACGTGACGGAAACACGCAGTCACCTGCAGCTCACTGGAGGAAACGTGACGGAAACACGCAGTCACCTGCAGCTCACTGGAGGAAACGTGACGGAAACACGCAGTCACCTGCAGCTCACCGGAGGAAACATGACAGAAAAACGCAGTCACCTGCAGCTCACCAGAGGAAACATGATGGAAACATGCAGTCACCTGCAACTTACTGCAGGAAACGTGACAGAAGACGCAGTCACCTGCAGCTCACTGGAGGAAACGTGATGGAAACACGCAGTCAACTGCAGCTCACTGGAGGAAACGTGATGGAAAGACGCAGTCACCTGCAGCTCACAGGAGGAAACGTGACGGAATCACGCAGTCACCTGCAGCTCACTGGAGGAAACGTGACGGAAACACGCAGTCACCTGCAGCTCACTGCAGAAAACGTGACGGAAACACGCAGTCACCTGCAGCTCACAGGAGGAAACGTGACGGAATCACGCAGTCACTTGCAGCTCACTGGAGGAAACGTGACGGAAACACGCAGTCACCTGCAGCTCACTGCAGGAAACGTGACGGAAACACGCAGTCACCTGCAGCTCACTGCAGGAAACGTGACGGAAACACGCAGTCACCTGCAGCTCACTGGAGGAAACGCCATGGAAACACGCAGTCACCTGCAGCTCACTGGAGGAAACGAGATGGAAACACGCAGTCACCTGCAGCTCCCTGGAGGAAACGCCATGGAAACACGCAGTTCCCTGCAGCTCTCTGGAGGAAACGCGAGGGAAACACGCTGTCACCTGCAGCTCACTGGAGGAAACGCGATGGAAACACGCAATTACCTGAAGCTCACTGGAGGAAACGCGATGGAAACACGCAGTCACCTGCAGCTCACTGGAGGAAATGTGATGGAAACACGGAGTCAGCTGCAGCTCACTGGAGGAAACGTGATGGAAACACGAAGTCACCTGCAGCTCACTGCAGGAAACATGATGGAAACACGCAGTCACCTGCAGCTCACTGGAGGAAACGTGATGGAAACACGCAGTCAGCTGCAGCTCACTGGAGGAAACGTGACGGAAACACGCAGTCACCTGCAGCTCACTGGAGGAAACGTGACGGAAACACGCAGTCACCTGCAGCTCACTGGAGGAAACGTGACGGAAACACGCAGTCACCTGCAGCTCACAGCAGGAAACGTGACGGAAACACGCAGTCACCTGCAGCTCACTGGAGGAAACGTGATGGAAACACGCAATCACCTGCATCCCATTGGAGGAAATGTGATGGAAACACGCAGTTACCTGCATCACACTGGAGGAAACGTGACGGAAACAAGCAGTCACCTGCAGCTCACTGTAGGAAACGTGACGGAAACACGCAGTCACCTGCAGCTCACTGGAGGAAACGTGACGGAAACACGCAGTCACCTGCAGCTCACTGGAGGAAACATGACGGAAAAACGCAGTCACCTGCAGCTCACCAGAGGAAACATGATGGAAACATGCAGTCACCTGCAACTTACTGCAGGAAACGTGACAGAAGACGCAGTCACCTGCAGCTCACTGGAGGAAACGTGATGGAAACACGCAGTCAACTGCAGCTCACTGAAGGAAACGTGATGGAAACACGCAGTCACCTGCAGCTCACAGGAGGAAACGTGACGGAATCACGCAGTCACCTGCAGCTCACTGGAGGAAACGTGACGGAAACACGCAGTCACCTGCAGCTCACAGGAGGAAACGTGACGGAAACACGCAGTCACCTGCAGCTCACAGGAGGAAACGTGACGGAATCACGCAGTCACCTGCAGCTCACTGGAGGAAACGTGACGGAAACACGCAGTCACCTGCAGCTCACTGCAGGAAACGTGACGGAAACACGCAGTCACCTGCAGCTCACCGGAGGAAACGTGACGGAAACACGCAGTCACCTGCAGCTCACTGGAGGAAACGTGACGGAAACACGCAGTCACCTGCAGCTCACTGGACGAAACGTGACGGAAACACGCAGTCACCTGCAGCTCACTGGAGGAAACATGACGGAAAAACGCAGTCACCTGCAGCTCACCAGAGGAAACATGATGGAAACATGCAGTCACCTGCAACTTACTGCAGGAAACGTGACAGAAGACGCAGTCACCTGCAGCTCACTGGAGGAAACGTGATGGAAACACGCAGTCACCTGCAGCTCACAGGAGGAAACGTGACGGAATCACGCAGTCACCTGCAGCTCACTGGAGGAAACGTGACGGAAACACGCAGTCACCTGCAGCTCACTGCTGGAAACGTGACGGAAACACGCAGTCACCTGCAGCTCACAGGAGGAAACGTGACGGAATCACGCAGTCACCTGCAGCTCACTGGAGGAAACGTGACGGAAACACGCAGTCACCTGCAGCTCACTGCAGGAAACGTGACGGAAACACGCAGTCACCTGCAGCTCACTGGAGGAAACGTGACGGAAACACGCAGTCACCTGCAGCTCACTGGAGGAAACGTGACGGAAACACGCAGTCACCTGCAGCTCACTGCAGGAAACGTGACGGAAACACGCAGTCACCTGCAGCTCACTGGAGGAAACGCCATGGAAACATGCAGTCACCTGCAGCTCACTGGAGGAAACGAGATGGAAACACGCAGTCACCTGCAGCTCACTGGAGGAAACGCCATGGAAACACGCAGTCACCTGCAGCTCACTGGAGGAAACGCCATGGAAACACACAGTCCCCTGCAGCTCTCTGGAGGAAACGCGAGGGAAACACGCTGTCACCTGCAGCTCACTGGAGGAAACGCGATGGAAACACGCAATTACCTGAAGCTCACTGGAGGAAACGCGATGGAAACACGCAGTCACCTGCAGCTCACTGGAGGAAATGTGATGGAAACACGGAGTCAGCTGCAGCTCACTGGAGGAAACGTGATGGAAACACGAAGTCACCTGCATCTCACTGCAGGAAACATGATGGAAACACGCAGTCACCTGCAGCTCACTGGAGGAAACGTGATGGAAACACGCAGTCAGCTGCAGCTCACTGGAGGAAACGTGATGGAAACACGCTGTCACCTGCAGCTCACTGGAGGAAATGCGATGGAAACACGCAATCACCTGAAGCTCACTGGAGGAAACGCGATGGAAACACGCAGTCACCTGCAGCTCACTGGAGGAAACGTGATGGAATCACGGAGTCACCTGCAGCTCACTGGAGGAAACGTGATGGAAACACGCAGTCACCTGCAGCTCACTGGAGGAAACGCAATGGAAACACGCAGACACCTGCAGCTCACTGGAGGAAACGTGACGGAAACACGCAATCACCTGCAGCTCACTGGAGGAAATGTGATGGAAACACGCAGTCACCTGTAGCTCACTGGAGAAAACGTGACGGAAACACGCAGTCACCTGCAGCTCACTGGAGGAAATGTGATGGAAACACGCAGTCACCTGAAGCTCACTGGCGGAAACGTGACGGAAACACGCAGTCACCTGCAGCTCACTGGAGGAAACGTGATGGAAACACGCAGTCACCTGCAGCTCACTAGAGGAAAAGTGATGGAAATACGCAGTCACCTGCAGCTCACTGGAGGAAACGTGATGGAAACACGCAGTCAGCTGCAGCTCAGTGGAGGAAACGTGATGGAAACACGCAGACACGTGCAGCTCACTGCAGGAAACGTGACGGAAAGACGCAGTCACCTGCAGCTCACTGGAGGAAATTTGATGGAAACACGCAGTCACCTGCAGCTCACTTGAGGAAATTTGATGGAAACACGCAGTCACCTGCAGCTCACTGGAGGATATTTGATGGAAACACGCAGTCACCTGCAGCTCACTGCAGGAAACGTGACGGAAACACGCAGTCACCTGCAGCTCACTGGAGGAAATGTGATGGAAACACGGAGTCAGCTGCAGCTCACTGGAGGAAACGTGATGGAAACACGAAGTCACCTGCAGCTCACTGCAGGAAACATGATGGAAACACGCAGTCACCTGCAGCTCACTGGAGGAAACGTGATGGAAACACGCAGTCAGCTGCAGCTCACTGGAGGAAACGTGACGGAAACACGCAGTCACCTGCAGCTCACTGGAGGAAACGTGACGGAAACACGCAGTCACCTGCAGCTCACTGGAGGAAACGTGACGGAAACACGCAGTCACCTGCAGCTCACAGCAGGAAACGTGACGGAAACACGCAGTCACCTGCAGCTCACTGGAGGAAACGTGATGGAAACACGCAATCACCTGCATCCCATTGGAGGAAATGTGATGGAAACACGCAGTTACCTGCATCACACTGGAGGAAACGTGACGGAAACAAGCAGTCACCTGCAGCTCACTGTAGGAAACGTGACGGAAACACGCAGTCACCTGCAGCTCACTGGAGGAAACGTGACGGAAACACGCAGTCACCTGCAGCTCACTGGAGGAAACATGACGGAAAAACGCAGTCACCTGCAGCTCACCAGAGGAAACATGATGGAAACATGCAGTCACCTGCAACTTACTGCAGGAAACGTGACAGAAGACGCAGTCACCTGCAGCTCACTGGAGGAAACGTGATGGAAACACGCAGTCAACTGCAGCTCACTGAAGGAAACGTGATGGAAACACGCAGTCACCTGCAGCTCACAGGAGGAAACGTGACGGAATCACGCAGTCACCTGCAGCTCACTGGAGGAAACGTGACGGAAACACGCAGTCACCTGCAGCTCACAGGAGGAAACGTGACGGAAACACGCAGTCACCTGCAGCTCACAGGAGGAAACGTGACGGAATCACGCAGTCACCTGCAGCTCACTGGAGGAAACGTGACGGAAACACGCAGTCACCTGCAGCTCACTGCAGGAAACGTGACGGAAACACGCAGTCACCTGCAGCTCACCGGAGGAAACGTGACGGAAACACGCAGTCACCTGCAGCTCACTGGAGGAAACGTGACGGAAACACGCAGTCACCTGCAGCTCACTGGACGAAACGTGACGGAAACACGCAGTCACCTGCAGCTCACTGGAGGAAACATGACGGAAAAACGCAGTCACCTGCAGCTCACCAGAGGAAACATGATGGAAACATGCAGTCACCTGCAACTTACTGCAGGAAACGTGACAGAAGACGCAGTCACCTGCAGCTCACTGGAGGAAACGTGATGGAAACACGCAGTCACCTGCAGCTCACAGGAGGAAACGTGACGGAATCACGCAGTCACCTGCAGCTCACTGGAGGAAACGTGACGGAAACACGCAGTCACCTGCAGCTCACTGCTGGAAACGTGACGGAAACACGCAGTCACCTGCAGCTCACAGGAGGAAACGTGACGGAATCACGCAGTCACCTGCAGCTCACTGGAGGAAACGTGACGGAAACACGCAGTCACCTGCAGCTCACTGCAGGAAACGTGACGGAAACACGCAGTCACCTGCAGCTCACTGGAGGAAACGTGACGGAAACACGCAGTCACCTGCAGCTCACTGGAGGAAACGTGACGGAAACACGCAGTCACCTGCAGCTCACTGCAGGAAACGTGACGGAAACACGCAGTCACCTGCAGCTCACTGGAGGAAACGCCATGGAAACATGCAGTCACCTGCAGCTCACTGGAGGAAACGAGATGGAAACACGCAGTCACCTGCAGCTCACTGGAGGAAACGCCATGGAAACACGCAGTCACCTGCAGCTCACTGGAGGAAACGCCATGGAAACACACAGTCCCCTGCAGCTCTCTGGAGGAAACGCGAGGGAAACACGCTGTCACCTGCAGCTCACTGGAGGAAACGCGATGGAAACACGCAATTACCTGAAGCTCACTGGAGGAAACGCGATGGAAACACGCAGTCACCTGCAGCTCACTGGAGGAAATGTGATGGAAACACGGAGTCAGCTGCAGCTCACTGGAGGAAACGTGATGGAAACACGAAGTCACCTGCATCTCACTGCAGGAAACATGATGGAAACACGCAGTCACCTGCAGCTCACTGGAGGAAACGTGATGGAAACACGCAGTCAGCTGCAGCTCACTGGAGGAAACGTGATGGAAACACGCTGTCACCTGCAGCTCACTGGAGGAAATGCGATGGAAACACGCAATCACCTGAAGCTCACTGGAGGAAACGCGATGGAAACACGCAGTCACCTGCAGCTCACTGGAGGAAACGTGATGGAATCACGGAGTCACCTGCAGCTCACTGGAGGAAACGTGATGGAAACACGCAGTCACCTGCAGCTCACTGGAGGAAACGCAATGGAAACACGCAGACACCTGCAGCTCACTGGAGGAAACGTGACGGAAACACGCAATCACCTGCAGCTCACTGGAGGAAATGTGATGGAAACACGCAGTCACCTGTAGCTCACTGGAGAAAACGTGACGGAAACACGCAGTCACCTGCAGCTCACTGGAGGAAATGTGATGGAAACACGCAGTCACCTGAAGCTCACTGGCGGAAACGTGACGGAAACACGCAGTCACCTGCAGCTCACTGGAGGAAACGTGATGGAAACACGCAGTCACCTGCAGCTCACTAGAGGAAAAGTGATGGAAATACGCAGTCACCTGCAGCTCACTGGAGGAAACGTGATGGAAACACGCAGTCAGCTGCAGCTCAGTGGAGGAAACGTGATGGAAACACGCAGACACGTGCAGCTCACTGCAGGAAACGTGACGGAAAGACGCAGTCACCTGCAGCTCACTGGAGGAAATTTGATGGAAACACGCAGTCACCTGCAGCTCACTTGAGGAAATTTGATGGAAACACGCAGTCACCTGCAGCTCACTGGAGGATATTTGATGGAAACACGCAGTCACCTGCAGCTCACTGCAGGAAACGTGACGGAAACACGCAGTCACCTGCAGCTCACTGGAGGAAATGTGACGGAAACACGCAGTCACCTGCAGCTCACTGGAGGAAACGTGATGGAAACACGCAGTCAGCTGCAGCTCACTGGAGGAAACGTGATGGAAACACGCTGTCACCTGCAGCTCACTGGAGGAAATGCGATGGAAACACGCAATCACCTGAAGCTCACTGGAGGAAACGCGATGGAAACACGCAGTCACCTGCAGCTCACTGGAGGAAACGTGATGGAATCACGGAGTCACCTGCAGCTCACTGGAGGAAACGAGATGGAAACACGCAGTCACCTGCAGCTCACTGGAGGAAACGCCATGGAAACACGCAGTCACCTGCAGCTCACTGGAGGAAACGCCATGGAAACACGCAGTCACCTGCAGCTCACTGCAGGAAACGTGACGGAAACACGCAGTCACCTGTAGCTCACTGCAGGAAACGTGACGGAAACACGCAGTCACCTGCAGCTCACTTCAGGAAACGTGATGGAAACACGCAGTCACCTGCAGCTCACTGGAGGAAACGTGATGGAAACACGCTGTCACCTGCAGCTCACTGGAGAAAATGCGTTGGAAACACGCAATCACCTGAAGCTCATTGGAGGAAATGCTATGGAAACACACAGTCACCTGCAGCTCACTGGAGGAAACGCTATGGAAACACGCAGTCACCTGCAGCTCACTGGAGGAAATGTGATGGAAACACGGATTCACCTGCAGCTCACTGGAGGAAATTTGATGGAAACACGCAGTCACCTGCAACTCACTGGAGGAAAGGTGATGGAAACACGCAGTCACCTGCAGCTCACAGGAGGAAACGTGACGGAAATACGCAGTCACCTGCAGCTCACTGGAGGAAACGTGACGGAAACACGCAGTCCCCCGCAGCTCACTGCAGGAAACGTGACGGAAACACGCAGTCACCTGCAGCTCACTGGAGGAAACGTGATGGAAACACGCAGTCAGCTGCAGCTCACTGGAGGAAACGTGATGGAAACACTCAGTCACCTGCTGCTCACTGGAGGAAATGCGATGGAAACACGCAGTCACCTGCAGCTCACTGGAGGAAATGCGATGGAAAGACGCAGTCACCTGCAGCTCACTGGAGGAAACATGATGGAAATACGCAGTCACCTGCAGCTCACTGGAGGAAACATGATGGAAACACGCAGTCACCTGCAGCTCACTGGAGGAAACGTGACGGAAACACGCAGTCACCTGCAGCTCACTGCAGGAAACGTGACGGAAACACGCAGTCACCTGCAGCTCACTGGAGGAAACGTGATGGAAACACGCAGTCAGCTGCAGCTCACTGGAGGAAACGTGATGGAAACACGCAGACACCTGCAGCTCACTGGAGGAAACGAGTTGGAAACACGAAGTCACCTGCAGCTCACTGCAGGAAACATGATGGAAACACGCAGTCACCTGCAGCTCACTGGAGGAAACGTGATGGAAACACGCAGTCAGCTGCAGCTCACTGGAGGAAACGTGATGGAAACACGCTGTCACCTGCAGCTCACTGGAGGAAATGCGATGGAAACACGCAATCACCTGAAGCTCACTGGAGGAAACGCGATGGAAACACGCAGTCACCTGCAGCTCACTGGAGGAAACGTGATGGAATCACGGAGTCACCTGCAGCTCACTGGAGGAAACGTGATGGAAACACGCAGTCACCTGCAGCTCACTGGAGGAAATGCTATGGAAACACGCAGACACCTGCAGCTCACTGGAGGAAACGTGACGGAAACACGCAGTCACCTGCAGCTCACTGGAGGAAATGTGATGGAAACACGCAGTCACCTGTAGCTCACTGGAGAAAACGTGACGGAAACACGCAGTCACCTGCAGCTCACTGGAGGAAATGTGATGGAAACACGCAGTCACCTGAAGCTCACTGGCGGAAACGTGACGGAAACACGCAGTCACCTGCAGCTCACTGGAGGAAACGTGATGGAAACACGCAGTCACCTGCAGCTCACTAGAGGAAACGTGATGGAAATACGCAGTCACCTGCAGCTCACTGGAGGAAACGTGATGGAAACACGCAGTCAGCTGCAGCTCAGTGGAGGAAACGTGATGGAAACACGCAGACACGTGCAGCTCACTGCAGGAAACGTGACGGAAAGACGCAGTCACCTGCACCTCACTGGAGGAAACGTGATGGAAACACGCAGTCACCTGCAGCTCACTGGAGGAAATTTGATGGAAACACGCAGTCACCTGCAGCTCACTGGAGGATATTTGATGGAAACACGCAGTCACCTGCAGCTCACTGCAGGAAACGTGACGGAAACACGCAGTCACCTGCAGCTCACTGGAGGAAATGTGACGGAAACACGCAGTCACCTGCAGCTCACTGGAGGAAACGTGATGGAAACACGCAGACACCTGCAGCTCACTGGAGGAAACGAGATGGAAACACGCAGCCACCTGCAGCTCACTGGAGGAAACGCCATGGAAACACGCAGTCACCTGCAGCTCACTGGAGGAAACGCCATGGAAACACGCAGTCACCTGCAGCTCACTGCAGGAAACGTGACGGAAACACGCAGTCACCTGTAGCTCACTGCAGGAAACGTGACGGAAACACGCAGTCACCTGCAGCTCACTGCAGGAAACGTGATGGAAACACGCAGTCACCTGCAGCTCACTGGAGGAAACGAGATGGAAACGCGCTGTCACCTGCAGCTCACTGGAGGAAATGCGTTGGAAACACGCAATCACCTGAAGCTCATTGGAGGAAATGCTATGGAAACACGCAGTCACCTGCAGCTCACTGGAGGAAACGCTATGGAAACACGCAGTCACCTGCAGCTCACTGGAGGAAATGTGATGGAAACACGGAGTCACCTGCAGCTCACTGGAGGAAATTTGATGGAAACATGCAGTCACCTGCAACTCACTGGAGGAAAGGTGATGGAAACACGCAGTCACCTGCAGCTCACTGGAGGAAACATGATGGAAATACGCAGTCACCTGCAGCTCACAGGAGGAAACGTGATGGAAACACGCAGTCACCTGCAGCTCACTGGAGGAAATGTGACGGAAACACGCAGTCACCTGCAGCTCACTGGAGGAAACGTGACGGAAACACGCAGTCACCTGCAGCTCACTGGAGGAAACATGATGGAAACACGCAGTCACCTGCAGCTCACTGGAGGAAACGTGACGGAAACACGCAGTCACCTGCAGCTCACTGCAGGAAACGTGACGGAAACACGCAGTCACCTGCAGCTCACTGGAGGAAACGTGATGGAAACACGCAGTCTGCTGCAGCTCACTGGAGGAAACGTGATGGAAACACGCAGACACCTGCAGCTCACTGGAGGAAACGAGTTGGAAACACGCAGTCACCTGCAGCTCACTGGAGGAAACGTGATGGAAACACGCAGTCACCTGCAGCTCACTGGAGGAAACGTGACGGAAACACGCAGTCACCTGCAGCTCACTGGAGGAAACGTGACGGAAACACGCAGTCACCTGCAGCTCACTGGAGGAAACGCCATGGAAACACGCAGTCACCTGCAGCTCACTGCAGGAAACGTGACGGAAACACGCAGTCACCTGTAGCTCACTGCAGGAAACGTGACGGAAACACGCAGTCACCTGCAGCTCACTTCAGGAAACGTGATGGAAACACGCAGTCACCTGCAGCTCACTGGAGGAAACGTGATGGAAACACGCTGTCACCTGCAGCTCACTGGAGAAAATGCGTTGGAAACACGCAATCACCTGAAGCTCATTGGACGAAATGCTATGGAAACACACAGTCACCTGCAGCTCACTGGAGGAAACGCTATGGAAACACGCAGTCACCTGCAGCTCACTGGAGGAAATGTGATGGAAACACGGAGTCACCTGCAGCTCACTGGAGGAAATTTGATGGAAACACGCAGTCACCTGCAACTCACTGGAGGAAAGGTGATGGAAACACGCAGTCACCTGCAGCTCACAGGAGGAAACGTGACGGAAATACGCAGTCACCTGCAGCTCACTGGAGGAAACGTGACGGAAACACGCAGTCCCCCGCAGCTCACTGCAGGAAACGTGACGGAAACACGCAGTCACCTGCAGCTCACTGGAGGAAACGTGATGGAAACACGCAGTCAGCTGCAGCTCACTGGAGGAAACGTGATGGAAACACTCAGTCACCTGCTGCTCACTGGAGGAAATGCGATGGAAACACGCAGTCACCTGCAGCTCACTGGAGGAAATGCGATGGAAAGACGCAGTCACCTGCAGCTCACTGGAGGAAACATGATGGAAATACGCAGTCACCTGCAGCTCACAGGAGGAAACGTGATGGAAACTCGCAGTCACCTGCAGCTCACTGGAGGAAATGTGACGGAAACACGCAGTCACCTGCAGCTCACTGGAGGAAACGTGACGGAAACACGCAGTCACCTGCAGCTCACTGGAGGAAACGTGATGGAAACACGCAGTCACCTGCAGCTCACTGGAGGAAACGTGACGGAAACACGCAGTCACCTGCAGCTCACTGCAGGAAACGTGACGGAAACACGCAGTCACCTGCAGCTCACTGGAGGAAACGTGATGGAAACACGCAGTCAGCTGCAGCTCACTGGAGGAAACGTGATGGAAACACGCAGACACCTGCAGCTCACTGGAGGAAACGAGTTGGAAACACGCAGTCAGCTGCAGCTCACTGGAGGAAATGTGATGGAAACACGGAGTCAGCTGCAGCTCACTGGAGGAAACGTGATGGAAACACGAAGTCACCTGCAGCTCACTGCAGGAAACATGATGGAAACACGCAGTCACCTGCAGCTCACTGGAGGAAACGTGATGGAAACACGCAGTCAGCTGCAGCTCACTGGAGGAAACGTGATGGAAACACGCTGTCACCTGCAGCTCACTGGAGGAAATGCGATGGAAACACGCAATCACCTGAAGCTCACTGGAGGAAACGCGATGGAAACACGCAGTCACCTGCAGCTCACTGGAGGAAACGTGATGGAATCACGGAGTCACCTGCAGCTCACTGGAGGAAACGTGATGGAAACACGCAGTCACCTGCAGCTCACTGGAGGAAACGCAATGGAAACACGCAGACACCTGCAGCTCACTGGAGGAAACGTGACGGAAACACGCAGTCACCTGCAGCTCACTGGAGGAAATGTGATGGAAACACGCAGTCACCTGTAGCTCACTGGAGAAAACGTGACGGAAACACGCAGTCACCTGCAGCTCACTGGAGGAAATGTGATGGAAACACGCAGTCACCTGAAGCTCACTGGCGGAAACGTGACGGAAACACGCAGTCACCTGCAGCTCACTGGAGGAAACGTGATGGAAACACGCAGTCACCTGCAGCTCACTAGAGGAAACGTGATGGAAATACGCAGTCACCTGCAGCTCACTGGAGGAAACGTGATGGAAACACGCAGTCAGCTGCAGCTCAGTGGAGGAAACGTGATGGAAACACGCAGACACGTGCAGCTCACTGCAGGAAACGTGACGGAAAGACGCAGTCACCTGCACCTCACTGGAGGAAACGTGATGGAAACACGCAGTCACCTGCAGCTCACTGGAGGAAATTTGATGGAAACACGCAGTCACCTGCAGCTCACTGGAGGATATTTGATGGAAACACGCAGTCACCTGCAGCTCACTGCAGGAAACGTGACGGAAACACGCAGTCACCTGCAGCTCACTGGAGGAAATGTGACGGAAACACGCAGTCACCTGCAGCTCACTGGAGGAAACGTGATGGAAACACGCAGACACCTGCAGCTCACTGGAGGAAACGAGATGGAAACACGCACTCACCTGCAGCTCACTGGAGGAAACGCCATGGAAACACGCAGTCACCTGCAGCTCACTGGAGGAAACGCCATGGAAACACGCAGTCACCTGCAGCTCACTGCAGGAAACGTGACGGAAACACGCAGTCACCTGTAGCTCACTGCAGGAAACGTGACGGAAACACGCAGTCACCTGCAGCTCACTGCAGGAAACGTGATGGAAACACGCAGTCACCTGCAGCTCACTGGAGGAAACGTGATGGAAACGCGCTGTCACCTGCAGCTCACTGGAGGAAATGCGTTGGAAACACGCAATCACCTGAAGCTCATTGGAGGAAATGCTATGGAAACACGCAGTCACCTGCAGCTCACTGGAGGAAACGCTATGGAAACACGCAGTCACCTGCAGCTCACTGGAGGAAATGTGATGGAAACACGCAGTCACCTGCAGCTCACTGGAGGAAATTTGATGGAAACATGCAGTCACCTGCAACTCACTGGAGGAAAGGTGATGGAAACACGCAGTCACCTGCAGCTCACTGGAGGAAACATGATGGAAATACGCAGTCACCTGCAGCTCACAGGAGGAAACGTGATGGAAACACGCAGTCACCTGCAGCTCACTGGAGGAAATGTGACGGAAACACGCAGTCACCTGCAGCTCACTGGAGGAAACGTGACGGAAACACGCAGTCACCTGCAGCTCACTGCAGGAAACGTGACGGAAACACGCAGTCACCTGCAGCTCACTGGAGGAAACGTGATGGAAACACGCAGTCTGCTGCAGCTCACTGGAGGAAACGTGATGGAAACACGCAGACACCTGCAGCTCACTGGAGGAAACGAGTTGGAAACACGCAGTCACCTGCAGCTCACTGGAGGAAACGTGATGGAAACACGCAGTCACCGGCAGCTCACTGGAGGAAACGTGACGGAAACACGCAGTCACCTGCAGCTCACTGGAGGAAACGTGACGGAAACACGCA